>NW_021143645.1:0-78253 GCF_004193775.1 Glycine soja
AGCCTTAATTTCACTTTAGTTATTAATCAATTCGATTAAGAATGAGAAATCCCAAAGAGAAAAACGTCCGATTGATTTTCCGCTTTATTTTACTAAAAGATGTTTTTTTGATTATTATATATATTATTTTTACCTCTTTTTTTGATTCCAACGTGGTTACGGCATGACCGAACGGTCGGAATTTATTTAACCGAAGTTAGTGGATAATACAATTCAAACGTTCGGTGGAAATTTATTTTATTTTAAGTTAAGCGAGAAACGACTTAAGTAAAATGGCTTAAGCACGTCAAGAGGGGGTATAAAAAGTAAACAAAACGAGAATAAAAATGCACGAAACTCAATGTGGACCACTACGGGTACATAGAATGAATCGAGAAGCTTGGTTCGAGGTACTTACCCGTTGAAGATCGAAGAACGATGAAGAACGAATGAAGAACGTCGAAGAACGGTTGAAATCTTTGCGAGATTCCTCACGGAAAACGTTACGGAAACGTTTCGGAAGCGCTCGGCTTAGATTTTCTTCACGGAAACAATTTTTCCCAAGCGAATTCGAAAGAGAGAGAAGTGCCTAAGGGGCTGGCTCTTCTTCCTTCTTCATTTCCTCCCCTATTTATAGCAAAATAGGGGAGGTGGTTGCCGCCCAGCTCGCCCAGGCGAGCTCAGCTCGCCCAGGCGAGCAGGGTTGCTTCCTCCAGAAGCAACCGCCTTCTGGAGGAATCTTCTGGAGGGCCCAAATGGGCCTGGGTGCTATTTGCACCCCCATTTTTACTAAGTACACCCCCCTCTGCTGTTTTTTGGTGATTCTTTTTTCGTAAAGTTACGGAAACTTACGAATTTCGTAACGATACTTGTTTTCTTTCCGTAATGTTACGGAGCCTTGCGGATTACATAATCATCCCCTTTTTGACTTACGGAATGTTACGGAACCTCACTTAATTATGCAACGATGCTTCCATTTGATTTCCGGTGTGTCACGGAAACTTACGGATTGTGCATCAATATTTTTTTGGTTTTTTGGCATGTCCTGGAATTTCACAAATTGCCTAATGATGGGTGCCAAGCACCTCACGAGGACCAAAGAATGGTCGCACGTCATCGAGCAAAGGTCCCCGGACGAAATTAGGGTATGACAGTTGCCCCCTCTTTACTTGTCTTTTATTGGAGATAAAAGGAAAGTAAAGATAAGACACTAATTTCGTTCCTCTCGATTTGGCGAGAGTCGCGGGTGACCATAAAATCTCCACATGCAAATGACTTGTTGTTCCCAAAATTTCACAAATTGCCTAATGATGGGTGCCAAGCACCTCACAAGGACCAAAGAATGGTCGCATGTCATCAAGCAAAGGTCCCCGAAAATCAGTGTATGACACTAATTTCGCTCCTCTCGGTTGACGAGAGTCGCGGGTGATCGTGACTTGTCGTTCCTAGGATTTCACAAATTGCCTAATGATGGGTGCCAAGCACCTCACAAGGACCAAAGAATGGTCACATGTCATCAAGCAAAGGTCCCCGAAAATCAGTGTATGACACTAATTTCGCTCCTCTCGGTTGACGAGAGTCGCGGGCGACCATGAAATTTCCGCATGTAAATGACTTTGTTGTTCCCGGAGGAACAAAAGGTGTAGAAGACTGTGTCAGCCCCTGCATGCTATCAAGCGTTCTGTCTTACAGATAGCAAAAGAATGGGTGCGAATAACCATAAGGTATCTCCGCGTATCATGGGTGCAGAATGACCAAACTTGGTCTCTGCTTGTCATCGGGCCCGCCGCCTCTGGATGACAAAAAGGGTGCGAATAACCATAAGGTATCTCCGCGTATCATGGGTGCAGAATGACCAAACTTGGTCTCTGCTTGTCATCGGGCCCGCCGCCTCTGGATGACAAAAGGGTGCGAATAACCATAAGGTATCTCCGCGTATCATGGGTGCAGAATGACCAAACTTGGTCTCTGCTTGTCATCGGGCCCGCCGCCTCTGGATGACAAAAGGGTGCGGATAACCGTAAGGTATCTCCGCGTATCATGGGTGCAGAATGACCAAACTTGGTCTCTGCTTGTCATCGGGCCCGCCGCCTCTGGATGACAAAAGGGTGCGGATAACCGTAAGGTATCTCCGCGTATCATGGGTGCAGAATGACCAAACTTGGTCTCTGCTTGTCATCGGGCCCGCCGCCTCTGGATGACAAAAGGGTGCGGATAACCGTAAGGTATCTCCGCGTATCATGGGTGCAGAATGACCAAACTTGGTCTCTGCTTGTCATCGGGCCCGCCGCCTCTGGATGACAAAAGGGAGCGGATAACCGTAAGGTATCTCCGCGTATCATGGGTGCAGAATGACCAAACTTGGTCTCTGCTTGTCATCGGGCCCGCCGCCTCTGGATGACAAAAGGGTGCGCGTCACATGACCTCAGGGTCAGTATGACAAAGATTATGGGGCGGCCGACAAAAGCAAAGCTCTTGCTCCTACGTATCCTCCAATGAGGAACTCAGACCTACGTAGTTCTGGATAACTTGTGAGACTTGAAAAAGTCTCGTTGTTTTCTCCACTAAAATGCAAACATGCTTTAGCAAAGAGACAAATATTCCAACTGATTTAGAGCAGCATATGCTTTTTTGAGTGACAAACAATGCGCCTACCAGGGAAGGAGAGTCTGCTGATGGGATCCCCCATAACCATAAATGAGATCTTGGATGTTAGCATTTCGTTTCTAAATGACCATTTAGAGGAAACACTGGGTTCGACAAAAATAGAAGAAATCCACTCAAAGTGTATCAATCTCGCACAGGTAAGTGTTTCATCCTAATTCCGAACCATAGATATGTCATGACTTGACTTTGCAAATTATTTCCTATCAAATCAAAAATTACATGCGTGATCATGGGTCAATAGGGCTTCCCTTGGGAATGGGTTCTTTTGGTGGTTTTTTTTTTTTTTTTTTTTTTTTTTTTTTTTTTTCCGCTTTTGTGTGTTTTTGGCTTTTGATTTTTCTGGCTTTTTCTTTTTCTGTTTTTTTTTGTTTAGTGCGGGGCGAGAAAAAAAAAGTCGCTAGCGCACGGGATTTTGGTTGGTAATCAAAGGGAGAAGACCATTTTAGGTCGTGGTTTCCTTTCCTTCTTCTTGTTCATTTGGTGACAATTCTGTACTGTTCAGATATTGTCTGGTCAAAAGACCTTTCTGCACATTTCTTCTGTTTTCTTTCGATCCTTGATCAGGAGCTTTCTTTCCTTCTTTTCTTTTTTTTTCTCTTTCTCCCATCCTTTGATTGGGAATTTCCTTTCTTTTCTTTTTGCTTTCTCCCACTCTTTGATTGGGAATTTCCTTTCTTTTCTTTTTTCTCTTTCATTGGAAATTTTCCTTCTCTTTTCTTTGATTGGAAATTTCCCTTCTATTCTTTTTGCTTCCGAGGGTAAGGATTGACATTCTCACCCTGGGTCAAGGTTTATGGTGAGTCAGGATTTTGGCTCAAAGCTGGTAGAATGGCTAGACATGATACATGTCAGGGCTTGGTTTGGTTCAAGGGTAAAAGGGATGCCCCACATTATTTCCATGACACAAATGCAAAAATGATGATTTGGAAACTTTATGCAAAACTGGTCATGCATGCATCTATGCGGACACTCAAATGTCAAATTTTTATGGTCATGTGATGCTAGGGCTCAGGATTCATTTCCTCTATTTTAGTCAACCCAATGTTTCCAAAATATGTTCTTTTATCAATTTGTGCATTCATCCGAGTCCATTTCGGGCGTCCGGGAAAATCTTCACAGCATTCACCCTTCAGGTGTATACACATTTTCCAAAAATTGGTTTATGATCAATGAATTTTTTCAAAGAAAAGTTGGAAATCATCTCTTTTCAAAAGCATGTCGTTTTTTAGCTAGACAACTTATTTTCTCTTTTTCCATCTTTTTCCTTACTTGCCTTCTTCCTTTTTTTTTTCTTATCATTATCATTTGTTTATTTCTTTTTCTTTGTTTTCTTTTTTCCCCCCTTTTTTTTTCATGAGGTATTTTGCTACCTAAACATGTGCATATTTTTGTGAGGTATTTTTGCTATATACATGCATATCCAAGGTATCTTGCCACCTAAACATACATATATATGTTTTGCGAGGTATTTTTTGTTTACATACACGCACATCTAAGGTATATCTCTACCTAAACATACATATATGTATTTTGTGAAGTATTTTTTTGTTTACATACATGCATATCTAAGGTATCTTTCTACCTAAACATACATATATATATTTTGTGAAGTGTTTTTTGTTTACATACATGCATATCTAAGGTATCTTTCTACCTAAACATACATATATATATTTTGTGAAGTGTTTTTTGTTTACATACATGCATATCTAAGGTATTTTCACTACCTAAACATACATATATATATTTTGTGAGGTATGACTACCTTTCGAGCTTGCGCTTGTTTTATTTAAATCCCCAGGATCATGAGCAACTAGGTGCGTCCTACTATAAAAAGTGATCAAATAACAAGCATAGATTCAAAAGGTACTAGGTTGCCTCCTAGTAGCGCTTCTTTAACGTCTTTAGCTGGACGCCTTATGACTTGTCGGTCACTGACCTAGTACTTTGCTTACCTTTGGCTTTGGACTTGGTTGCCTATTGGTCGGCCATGTGTCGTAGGCAACGCTCTAACCTTTTTATGGATGAGCTGAGGTGAACTTTAGTGGTGATGGCGGTGTGTCTATTGCCCGCTACCGTCCATCCCAATGCTGCTGTGGTGTCTCGCCCTGCGCCTGCCTGGGGGCGCAACACTTCTAGATGAAAACTCGATTGGTAGGGGGCCTGATGACCCTGCTGGGGGCAACAGGCACTCCCTTGAACTGATAGAGACCCGTATTTAGAGCTTGACAACTCCAAGACCCTGTTGGACTTCTTCGGGTCCACTAGGTGTCTTGCAGGCGCGATCCCTGCAAACAATAGATGAAAATCAGAAATCAGTTGAGCGATGTGCATACTTACCTATGATGACGTGACCTTGCCGGGGGGGTACGGGCACCCTGTAGGACTGATAGAGGCCCGTAACCAGAGCTGGAAACCCCAGGGCCCTGTTGGACTTTTCCGGGTCCACTGGGTGTCTTGTGGGTGCGATCCCTGCAAACAATAGATGGTATCAGAAATCAGTTGAACTATATGCATACTTACCCATGTCGGGACGACACAGACCAACTGATACTTTTGCAGGGGGAGATTGGCGTTGCGGTCGCTGGGCAGAATGTTGCTAAGTAGCAATGTCATCTATATCTGTGTAAGAGTGGTCATGTTGGTGCGCATGATCCGCACTCGTCTCTTTGCAGCGGCACGGGTGAAATCTTGCCCCAGTATGCATAGTAGCAGTGTGATAGCCTCCCTCTCTAGTTGTGCTCGCACAGTTGGCCCTCCTCCAATATCAGGGGGTGGCCCAGGAACCGTTAAAAGGAAACTACTGGTCCCTTAACCGGGAGTGCAAGTCTCGGTTAAGCATTTAAGGACAGAGGACCTTAAATTATCTTAAGGTGTGGATATGGAGCCCACTGAAAGTGAGGACGCGTAGTCCTCTAAAGTCGAGGGCGTGTAGCCCTCTGAAGTTCAGGACGTGTCGCCTTTCGAAGGCGAGGGAGTGTAGTCCTATGATGGCAAGGACGTGCAATCCTCTGAAGGTGAGGGCATGCCCCCCTTTGAAAATGGGGAACATGTAGTCCTCTGATGGCGAGGACGTGTAGTCCTCTAAAGGTGAGGACGTGTAGTCCTCTGAAGGTGAGGGCATGTAGCCCTACAAAGGTGAAGGCACATGACCCTTTGACGGCGAGGACGTGTAGTCCTCTGAAGTTGAAGGTACATGACCCTTTGAAGGCGAGGACGTGTAGTCCTCTGAAGATGAAGGTAACTAATACCCAAGGTGAGGGCGTGTAGCCCTCTCAAGGCGAGGACTTATAGTCCTCTGGAGGTGAGGGCGTGCAGCCCTCTGATGGTGAGGACGTGTAGTCCTCTCAAGGCGAGGACGTGTAGTCCTCTGACGGTGAGGGTAACTAGTACCCAAGGTGAGGGCGTGTAGCCCTCTCAAGGCGAGGACATGTAGTCCTCTGGAGGTAAGGGCGTGCAGCCCTCTGATGGTGAGGACGTGTAGTCCTCTCAAGGCGAGGGCCGGTCATCCCGAATCCACAAGATTTGGACATTAGATGTAGGAAATCTATGCAGTTAACATGATTTTTAGGGATGCAGATGCATGCAACCTTTGTCGTGAAATTTGGTAAATGCGGACTTCATTTGAAACAATGCAATGTAATGGAAAGTTGTACAATGTTCATGACATTCTTTCCCTATTTTGTGATTTTGATTTTGATTTAAATTTTTTTTTTTTTTTTTGGAAAACACAGATTGACTGTCCTTTTGAAAGAGGTGATAATTCATGCAACCTCATCCTATCCTTTTTTGCAAATCTCTTCGGGAACTTCCTCAGAGTGTGTGTTCTGTTTGATTTAGTCACTTGACCATTTTGGAGTGACGGCAATGGAGTCGTTTGATGTTTAATCAATCCATTGAAATCCTAGGGTTTGTCCCCCTTTTTTTTGTTTAAAAACATCGACGGGTGAGAACTTTTGATCTGCCCCTATGTTCACTTGAGGCTCATGCACGATGCCCCTCATTGCCCCAGTGTAAGGCTTTGAGGTACCAATCGTTGTCTTTCGTCATGACCTTGTAGGAGGGAACCTATTGGGTGAGAACTTCTAATCTGCCCCTAGGTTCGCTTGAGGTTTTTGCATGGTGCCTTTCGTTGCCCCAGTGTAGGGCTTAGAGGTACCAAGTGTTGTCTTGTTTTCACGACCTCGTAGTGAGGAAGAATGAAAGAAGCAGTTGATTCTTGCAAAAAGAATTTTCCACGGACAAGAAATAGTTGAAGGATCTTTCGATGGATTAAGTCAAATGACTCCTATGTAGAAGCAAGATGTTTTGATGTCTTGATGATGCTAAAGGATCAAGTGCTTCTAAGTTTTATTCAAGACAAGAATCCAAGAAAATCAAGATATATGATCAAGTGGATCTCTAGAATCTTAGGAAGAAGTTTCCTAATTGAAGAAGCAAAAGGTTTGACCAAGGAATTCTATCCTTTCAAATTGAGATTTGCTCTCTGGTAATCGATTACCAGCAGTTTGAAAATGTTTTAATTCAAATTTTTAAAACCTGTAATTGATTACATAAGTCTTGTAATTGATTACAAGAGGGGATTTTCAGAAAATAATTTCCAAGAGACATATCTATTCAAATGATTTATGAATGGCCATTCAAATGTTTTAAAGAGAGTTTTCATTGCCCAAACAGTTTTATCCTCTCGAAAGATCAAGAGTTTTTCTGAACTGAAATGTCTTATCCTCTCAAAAGATTCCTTGGTCAACCACTTGCATATTCAATAAGGAATTTTTGATTGATCTTCATTGTACAATCTATCCCTTTTAAGAGAGATTTCTTCTTCTTATTTCTGAAAAGGGATTAAGAGACCGTGGGTCTCTTGTTGTAGAGGATTCCTGAACACAAGGGAAGGGTTGTCCCTATGTGCATTGTTAATCCGAAAAGAGAGAGTGAAAGTTTAATTGGGGAACAATATTCGTATCTTAATTCAACCCCCCCTTTTCTTAAGATAACTAAGGCCATTTATCCAACATCCTATTCTTGATAACTCACTTCTCTCTAAAACTTTCCAGAATGATATAATGAGGTCACATGAATGTCTTGAAAACACAGTCAATCAAATGATTTTTTTTTTTCTTTTGAACCTCCTTTTTTTTTTTATTTTGAAACTTATTTGTTTTGAGCTTTATTTGTTGTTTTACGGCAGCCCCGCCAACGTGCAAGACGAGTAACCTCTGATTGAATGGTCACAGGTCGCTTGAGCAAATAGACCAATGGCTTGCACCCAATTCCGGTGAAAGTTGAAAATCCTGGTGAGTCATTAGAGACATCTAACAACAGCTTTCAAAATTGCCCCATGTGTGGCATCTCTTGTCAATGTCAGGATTCAACAAGCGATTCTCCTCAAATTTCAGCCAGCCCGTATCAATTAGACTTCACACTTTACGCCTGAGGGTCATACAGTGCTCAATGGAATGCCCCAGGGCTCCCCCACGATATGCACATGTTGCGTTCGAGTCATATCCTCAGAAAAATGGGGGTTTGAGGGAACCTAGCAGGGGTTATGGCTACCATTGCGTTATCAAGTAGATATGGGAGCAAGTTAGCATATGACACCGGAATTTGGGGTGAATCCTATAGGCTTTTCGCTGCAAAATTCATTTCTTGGTTGGTGTTTTTTTTTGGTTTGTGCTAAAGGTGGTCTTCGTCATTGGAAGTGCGGTAGACAGGCTTTGTGGTTGATTTAGGGATGGCCTTTGTGGATAACTGGGTGGTGGGTAAGGAGGTGGTTTGTTATTGGCTGAGTAAAGATATTGTTGGGTTGGTGGGAAATTTGGCCGTACAGGAATGGCAGTCACAGCATGGGTTTCTCCCTCATCCTCACCCTCTTTATTTGCCCCAGTTTTCTCAGTCGTCCTAGTAGGATGATCAAATTTGCCTTTTTTCAGACCCACATCGATCCTTTCACTGGCGAAGACCAAATCTGCAAAGCTTGAGGGTGCGCAGCCCACCATCTTTTCATAGTAGAGTACCGATAATGTGTCTACCATCACGATTATCGTCTCCCTTTCCATTATTGGGGGTACCACTTGGGCCGCCAGATCCCTCCACCTTTTGGGCGTGTTCTTTGAAAGATCCGCCCCCCTTTTTGCAAATGTTCTGTAGTTGCATCCTATCCGGAACCATATCAAAATTGTACTGATACTGCCTAACAAAGGCAACCATTAGGTCCTTCCAAGAATGGACTCGGGAAGATTCCAAGTTAGTGTACCAGGTAACAGCTACCCCAGTAAGACTTTCTTGGAAGGAATGTATTAGCAATTCCTCATCTTTTGCGTATTCCCCCATCTTCTGACAATACATCTTTAGATGGTTCTTGGGACAAGTAGTCCCCTTGTACTTGTCAAGGTCCAGCACCTTGAACTTGGGAGGGGTGATGATATTGGGTTCTAGGAACAACTCTTTTAGGTTAGCAAAGGCATAATCTTCACCTCCTTCAATGGCCCTGAGCCTTTCCTCTAGATGATCCAACTTTCCCATTTCTGCCATAGCATGAGGGTTTTTACTTGTCGTGGAATGCAAGAGGTGTAGTTGTGGGTGATACTGAGGGCCCTCCAAAGTGTTTTGCAGGGGTATACCACCAACTGCTTGCCCTTCAGCAGCATATCCGAGGCAAGGCTCGAAGTCAGCTAGATTGTGGTGGGGAATTTCATGTGTCTCCCCCATGGTTTGAGAGATATGTGCCTGATGAGGTTATTGGTTCTCAATGAGTATCGGAGTAGAGTTATTGAGATTTTCATTGAGAGTATATGCCACATTGGGTGGTGTATAGTTGGGAGGCAAGCCATATGATGGGAAGGCGTACTCGTTTTGAATTTGCACATCATGGGGTCATCCGTACTTCCCAAATCTTTGCCTACCATATTTGAGGTTGGATGATTCATTTGCTTGAGGCCGGATGGGGACGTCGGGTTCACCTTAGCAACAACGCTGGTAGCGGCAATTGCAACCGCATTGGCTTCCATTATCTTCTTCACGCTCATCATGGCCTCCATCATTGTGGCCATTTTCTCTTTAATGGCCTCTATGTCGGCCTTCATCTTTTCTTGTATCTCCTCTACTTCACCCATTACTCTAGCTCTAGCACGAGTTCGGTAAGGGCGTCGTAAAGCGTGTCCCTTTCTTTTCCGTAACAATGATTAAGTTCATTTTATTTTATTTTATTTATTTATTTATTTTTATTTTCTTTTTCAAGGAAAGAATGCAATGAGCAATGCAACCAATGAAAAGCATGGATGTATGCGAATGATGTACAGTTGAAGTATTGTGCAGGATATGGGGTTGAATCAATTTAGATTTTCCACATGGTCCATGACATCTTTGTCAAGGTGAAACTGGAAGTAACAAGGACATCAACAATCCTAAATATGTTTGGCAGTAGACGAAGCAGTGATGTGACTCGATTCATCTTTTGCCCCAATTTTGCAAGACGGTTACTTCCATATTTCAACTTGACTTGATGAACCTTTTTGTAAAAGCATGAGCTTGGTTCAACCCTATAATCCAAGGAATGGCAATTCTGATCGCCAATACTTCAACAACATCTCATAGGGATGAATGACTCGGGCATACTTTAAGCTTATGCATGGAAAATGTAATTATGAAATTGAGATGCCCGAAGAAACACCATTTCCTAGTTAACCATGCATTAGGTACCATGTTCAATTATTTTTTAAAGTGAAACGGGTTTATGATCCCAACATGGTTGGCTCGTGGTGCCTAACACATGAAACTAAGAATGTAGTGTGAAGTTTCACGCTTCCCCTTTTTTGTTTTTGTAGAGGAAAACACAAGGATGAGCAAACATGAAAACAAATGGTATGCAATTTTGCAGATCAAAAAGTTTGTTGAACGCATATGCATGATGATGCCATGACTCATGCCAAATGTGAGGCTGGAATATGATAACGGACAAATGCAGGATATGTCCATTATGATGTTATGACGAGATGCTTATGCGATGCATGATATGAATGCATTTTACAGACACGAGAGCCCGGAAAATTATCTCTTCTTACTTGCGCATTTGGGGGCGCAGTGCCCCATGTGTACAATTAAGAAGGTGATATGGACCTTCCGGCTTCCCGTGACAAAGGACGAGACCAACATACAATGCATGCTAGAGATAAAATGCAGGAGTGACTTGATTCGCACTGATTTTTGGAGTAAAAACGTGGGATAAACTCATTTTATTCAAAAAGTTATAACTAGTCAAGATCTGAGCGACAATACAAACTTCCTAGCGGTTTCTAATCATATGGTCCATTAAGTCTATCATATGTTGACAATAGCTGAGAAGTCCGTGGATCTTCTTGGGGGCGGAGTAGGTGTCCGCCATTGCTTTGACCTTGGCTAGCAATCGGGGAAGTTCTTGACTCCTGTTCAAAGTAAGAGCAAATCGGTCCGTCCACATTGTTGCCTCTTGGTGCCATGAATCAATTACCCTCTCCCTTGCTTCGCTTTCTGCTGATATCTTGGCGTACTCATCCTCTAGCCTTTGCTCGTGAGTCGCCGCTAGATTTAGCTTCTCTTTGCACTCATCGATGACGGCCCACATATTCCCTTCAGTCTCGCTTAACTGTTGGGACAAATTTCTTTTCGACCTAAGGTAAGCCTTTAGCTCGTCCTTCAAGATCATGCCTTTGACCCATGATGATTCCTTTCACCTCTTCGGAGCTTGAGCTTACTATTGCTGCCCTATAAAGCCCTTCAAAACTTTGCTGGCACGTGTTCTTCCTTTCGGGCCTTCTTGGTTTCTCGTTCCAAGGCTTCAGCGGTGGCCATATTGACGTCCCTTAGTTCATCATACTCTTTTCAGACTTTGATGGCTATGGATTTGAACTTCTCTTCGACTACTCGGGCTCTTTCAAGCTCTGCCTTTAGGGCTTGTACCTCATCACTTTCTTCCGAAGCTTTAACCTCATCGTCTCTCACAGCCTTTAGATTTGGGAGCCAATCCAATCCTTGTGTTCAGACTCTCAGCCACTTATGATAGCCGCCGATGATCCCATTACTGCTTCGCCTAAGCTCTCTGTCCTTTCTTCACGCCGCATCCCATGCCTTGCGAACTCCTTGGAGTACCCTCGCGTTGTGGTCACTAAAACCTCGTGCGATGAAAGGCGTGATGCTTTCGTCTGATGGCACTCCTCTCATGGGACATCCTTCGCATGAAGATAGAATCCTGATTCTTCCTTCCTTCTAGCGAGGGAACCATTTAACAGACGCCTCTCCATGCTAGCCAAGAGTTGGTGCACAACAAACAATTCTTGCGCCGCTCTTTTCACATCCCCGGTCGAACGTGTCATACATGGCCAAAATGGCGACTGTCGGGCTTTCCTTGCCATGATGAAAGGCGAGGAAAGCGTCAATCGCTGCTAGGTCCACTAACCCTTCCATATTCGGAAAGAGGACAACTCCAAAGATCAAAAGCGCCAAGATGTCAATAAAAGAAAGCCCATTCGCCTTGATTTGCCAAGGCCTTTGCCCTTTCCTCCAAACACTTCCTTGGTACTCCGACTACCCCATTCCTGTTTTGCTTTACCCGGTCCAACTCTTGTGCTGAGATTTTCACTACCTTGGCAACTCTTGTCGTGGAAGGATAGAACCTAGAGAAAAGATATGGCTTCCTTCCTCCCATTGGGCATCCCAGGATTTCTTCAAACTCTTTCACAGTCGGCACTAGCTGGAAGTCCCCAAATGCGAAGCACCTTAGGGGCTGGTCATAATACTGGGAAAGGGATGCAATCGGTTCCATGGAGACTTCTACCCTAGCTAGGTCCCAAATCTTACCATAGGCTTTGCGGAAGGCTTGCCGTTGAAGTTGACCCATTAATTGCCCCAACTTTCGTAAACTGGTGACCTCTAAGCTCTTGATTTTGACTTGATAGAACCTCTTTTTAAGCGAAGGCTTTTGACTTGATCCCATGTTTTACTAAAGTGAAATAAAATCTAGTGCGAATCAAAACTCTGACATCTATCATGGGTGGAATGGATGAATGCATGAAGAAATGCATATGACACAGATGCAATTTACGAATACGGGAGCCCGAGAAACTGTCTCCTTCTTAGATACAACGTCTAGGGGTAGCAAAGTGCCCCAACGTATGTATTTAAAATGGTGACACGGACCCTTCGTTGGTTTGTTTACAGAGGGGATCAAGACAGAACCCATGTGCGATGCATATGCAAAAGACACAATGCGGGAATGTGCACAGTATGACAATATTTACCGAACATAAGCAAAAGGGTATATGATACTCATGCATGGCAGTGTGAAAAATGGCACGCAGCGTGTTTGCTTCGTGCCCCTATTTAAGGGACCTATAAGGGAGAGAACTAACTAGGCTTTTAGCAATAATCCCCAAGGTAGTTATATCTCTCTTGATGGTTTCTAGAGGTATCATCCCCTTTGAAGAACATATTGTAGCAGTAGGGACTACTAGCAACAATAGGTTTTCAAAGAGAAAAGCTCTAGATGAGGGTTCACTGTAATCAAGCAAGTCGGAGACCTAGCATGATCACAGATTCACCTCCACTCCTTATGCTCCCATGAACCCGGGTATAGGGCCCTTTTTCACTCACAGTGTGTGCAAATAGTGTTGGTGTTTGTGTGCATCAAATGAATAAATATTTACTTCATGCATACATTTAAAACGTACTAAAAGCAACAAAGAGTTTATATACACAAGAACATAATGAAAGGAAACCAACAAAGGGGTAAGTCACGGTAAAACATTTGCACAAAATTAAATGGCCTAACTCTCTAAAAACAGTCCCCAGTGGAGTCGCCAACTGTCGCAACCTACCCTTCGGCGGGAGGGCGACGCGAGACTCGCGGGATGCGTGTTCCACGAAAGGAATACGCGCGGAGTCGCCACCAACGTTTATTTGAGGAAAACGTCGGAAAAACCGGAAAAGACGCGATCTGCGAACTTTTTAGTGAAAGGTTCGGGAGTTGTATTTACGCACGGGGAAGGTATTAGCACCCCACACGCCCGTCTCAAGGGACGGCAGCCTTTAATCGAATGTGCAAACATGACTTTGATTTTTATGTTCCCTTTTATGTTCTTATATCCTTTATACCCTTTTTTATATTTTTCTTTTTTGTGGTCGACAAGGGTGTTTCCCTTTGCTCCTACGTATTCCTCAATTTGGGATGAGAAAATCAGACCTACGTAGTTCTTTCGGAACAAAGTGTTTGGTTAAGTTGTTTTTGTCTTTTTTGCAAAATATGTTTTTATTGAACAAAAGGTCATTTAAGGTGTTGAACCATTAAACGGTCTTTTGATTTTGAAAGGGGAGAAACGTTAAGGCATTGGACCATTAACGATCTCTTGTTTTTGAAAGGAGAGAAACGTTAAGGCATTGGACCATTAACGATCTCTTGGGGTGGTCGACAAAAGCGGGGCTTTTGCTCCTACGTATCCTCAATGAGGAACTCAGACCTACGTAGTTCTTCCTTATCAAATGATTCTTTTTTAAAAGCCTATTTTTGTGGACGAGCTTGACTAGGCGAGTTGATTTTAGCCTTAATTTCACTTTAGTTATTAATCAATTCGATTAAGAATGAGAAATCCCAAAGAGAAAACGTCCGATTGATTTTCCGCTTTATTTTACTAAAAGATGTTTTTTTTGATTATTATATATATTATTTTTACCTCTTTTTTGATTTCCAACGTGGTTACGGCATGACCGAACGGTCGGAATTTATTTTAACCGAAGTTAGTGGATAATACAATTCAAACGTTCGGTGGAAATTTATTTTATTTTTAAGTTAAGCGAGAAACGACTTAAGTAAAATGGCTTAAGCACGTCAAGAGGGGGTATAAAAAGTAAACAAAACGAGAATAAAAATGCACGAAACTCAATGTGGACCACTACGGGTACATAGAATGAATCGAGAAGCTTGGTTCGAGGTACTTACCCGTTGAAGATCGAAGAACGATGAAGAACGAATGAAGAACGTCGAAGAACGGTTGAAATCTTTGCGAGATTCCTCACGGAAAACGTTACGGAAACGTTTCGGAAGCGCCTCGGCTTAGATTTTCTTCACGGAAACAATTTTTCCAAGCGAATTCGAAAGAGAGAGAAGTGCCTAAGGGGCTGGCTCTTCTTCCTTCTTCATTTCCTCCCCTATTTATAGCAAAATAGGGGAGGTGGTTGCCGCCCAGCTCGCCCAGGCGAGCTCAGCTCGCCCAGGCGAGCAGGGTTGCTTCCTCCAGAAGCAACCGCCTTCTGGAGGAATCTTCTGGAGGGCCCAAATGGGCCTGGGTGCTATTTGCACCCCCATTTTTACTAAGTACACCCCCCTCTGCTGTTTTTTGGTGATTCTTTTTTCGTAAAGTTACGGAAACTTACGAATTTCGTAACGATACTTGTTTTCTTTCCGTAATGTTACGGAGCCTTGCGGATTACATAATCATCCCCTTTTTGACTTACGGAATGTTACGGAACCTCACTTAATTATGCAACGATGCTTCCATTTGATTTCCGGTGTGTCACGGAAACTTACGGATTGTGCATCAATATTTTTTTGGTTTTTTGGCATGTCCTGGAATTTCACAAATTGCCTAATGATGGGTGCCAAGCACCTCACGAGGACCAAAGAATGGTCGCACGTCATCGAGCAAAGGTCCCCGGACGAAATTAGGGTATGACAATAATATATCAAGACGCTCGAAATTAAACATCGGAAACTCTCGAGAAATTCAATTGGTTATCACTTTTCACACGGATGTCCGAGTCGGGCGCATAATATGTCGACACGCTCGAAATTGAGCAACAGAAGCTTTGAAGAAATTCAAATGGTCATAACTTTTCACACGGATCTCCAATTCAGACGCATCACATATTGAGACGCTTGAAATTGAACAGCGGAAGCTCTTGAGAAATGTAAATGGTCATAACTTTTAACTCGGATGTCCGATTCAGGCGACTCACATATAGAGACGCACGAAATTTCAATGGTCATAACTTTTCACACTAAGGTCCGATTCAGGCTTATAATATATCGAGATACTCGAAATTAAACATCGGAAGCTCTCAAGAAATTCAATTGGTCATAATTTTTCAAACGGATGTCCGATTCGAGCGCATAATATGTCGAGACAATTGAAATTGAACAACGGAAGCTCTTGAGAAATTCAAATGGTCATAACCTTACACGTTGGGGTCCGATTCAGGCTTATAATATATTGATACGCTCGAAATTAAACATTGAAAGCCCTCGAGAAATTCAAACAGTAATAACTTTTCACACTGAGGTCTGATTCAGGCGTATCACATATAGAGGCGCTCGAAAATGAACAACGAAAGCTCTCGAGAAATTCAAATGGTCAAAACTTTTCACTCGGATGTCCGATTCAAGAGCATCCCATACAGAGACGCTCGAAATTGAACAACGGAAGCTCTCGAGAAATTCAAATGGTCATAACTTTTCACACCGAGGTCCGATTCAGGCTTATAATATATTCATACGCTCGAAATTAAACATCGGAAGCCCTCGAGAAATTCAAATGGTCATAACATTTCACACGGATGTCCAATTAGGGCGAATCACATGAGACGCTCAAAATTGAACATCGGAAGCTCTTGAGAAATTCAAATGGTCATAACTTTTCACACGAATATCCGATTCAGGCGAATCACATATTGAGACGCTCAAAATTGAACAACGGAAGCTCTTGAGAAATTCAAATGGTCATAACTTTTAACTCAGATGTCCGATTCAGGCGCATCTCATATAGAGGCGCTCGAAAATGAACAACGGAAGCTCTCGAGAAATTGAAAAGGTCATAACTTTTCACACTGAGGACCGATTTAGGATTATAATATATCAAGACGCTCAAAATTAAACATCGAAAGCTCTCGAGAAATTCAATTGGTTATCACATTTCACACGGATGTCCGATTCGGGCGCATAATATGTCGACACACTCAAATTGAACAACGGAAGCTCTGGAGAAATTCAAATGGTCATAACTTTTCACACGGATCTCCAATTCAGACGCATCACATATCGAGACGCTTGAAATTGAACAACGCAAGCTCTTGAGAAATTTAAATGGTCATAACTTTTAACTCGGATGTCCGATTCAGGTGACTCATATTTAGAGACGCTCGAAAATCCACAACGGAAGTTCTTGAGAAATTCAAATGGTCATAACTTTTCACACTGAGGTCCGATTCAGGCTTATAATATATCGAGACGCTGAAAATTAAACATCGAATGGTCATAACTTTTCACACGAATGTCCGATTCGAGCAAATCACATATCGAGACGCTCAAAATTGAACAACGGAAGCTCGAAATCGTCATAAATTTTAATTCGGATGTCCGATTTAGGCGCATCACATATAGAGACGCTCGAAAGTGAACAACGGAAGCTTTCGGGAAATTCAAATGGTCATAACTTTTCACACTGGGGTCCGATTCAGGCTTATAATATATTGATACGCTCGAAATTAAACATCGAAAACCCTCGAGAAATTCAAACGGTAATATCTTTTCACACTGAGGTCCGATTCAAGCGCATCACATATAGAGGCGCTCGAAAATTAACAACGAAAGCTCTCGAGAAATTCAAATGGTCATAACTTTTCACACGGATGTCCGATTCAAGAGAATCACATATAGAGACGCACGAAATTGAACAACGGAAGCTCTCGAGAAATTCAATTGGTCATAATTTTTCACACGGATGTCTGATTCGGGCGCATAATATGTCGAGACGCTCGAAATTGAACAACGGAAGCTCTCGAGAAAATCAAATGGTCATAACTTTTAAATCGGATGTCCGATTCATGAGCATCCCATACAGAGACGCACAAAATTGAACAACGGAAGCTCTTGAGAAATTCAAATGGTCATAACTTTTCACACGGATGTCTGATTCGGGCGCATAATATGTCGAGACGCTCGAAATTGAACAACGGAAGCTCTCGAGAAAATCAAATGGTCATAGCTTTTAAATCAGATGTCCTATTCATGAGCATCCCATACAGAGACGCTCGAAAAGGAACAACGGTAGCTCTCGAGAAATTCAAATGGTCATAACTTTTCACACTGAGGTCCGATTCAGGCTTATAATATATCGAGATGCTCAAAATTAAACATCGGAAGCTCTCGAGAAATTCAATTTGTCATAATTTTACACACGGATGTCCGATTCGAGCGCATAATATGTCGAGACGCTCGAAATTGAACAACGGAAGCTCTCGAAAAATTCAAATGGTCATAACTTTTCACACCGAGGTCCGATTCAGGCTTATAATATGTTGATACGCTAGAAATTAAACATCGGAAGCTCTCCAGAAATTCAAATGGTCATAACTTTTCAGACGGATGTCCGATTATGGCAAATCACATATCGAGACGCTCAAAATTGAACAACAGAAGCTCTTGAGAAATTCAAATGGTCATTACTTTTCACACGGATGTTCGATTCAGGCGAATCACATATCGAGACTCTCAAAATTGAACAACGGAAGCTCTTGAGGAATTCAAATGGTCATAACTTTTAACTTGGATGTCCGATTCAGGCGCATCACATATAGAGCCTCTCGAAAAGGAAGTATGGAAGCTCTCGAGAAATTCAAATGGTCATAACTTTCCACACTGAGGTCCGATTCAGGATTAAAATATATCAAGACGCTCGAAATTAAACATCGGAAGCTCTCGAGAAATTCAATTGGTTATCACAATTTGCTCGGATGTACGATTCGGGCGCATAATATGTCGACACGCTCGAAATTGAACAACGGAAGCTCTCGAGAAAATCAAATGGTCATAGCTTTTAAATCAGATGTCCTATTCATGAGCATCCCATACAGAGACGCTCGAAAAGGAACAACGGTAGCTCTCGAGAAATTCAAATGGTCATAACTTTTCACACTGAGGTCCGATTCAGGCTTATAATATATCGAGATGCTCAAAATTAAACATCGGAAGCTCTCGAGAAATTCAATTTGTCATAATTTTACACACGGATGTCCGATTCGAGCGCATAATATGTCGAGACGCTCGAAATTGAACAACGGAAGCTCTCGAAAAATTCAAATGGTCATAACTTTTCACACCGAGGTCCGATTCAGGCTTATAATATGTTGATACGCTAGAAATTAAACATCGGAAGCTCTCCAGAAATTCAAATGGTCATAACTTTTCAGACGGATGTCCGATTATGGCAAATCACATATCGAGACGCTCAAAATTGAACAACAGAAGCTCTTGAGAAATTCAAATGGTCATTACTTTTCACACGGATGTTCGATTCAGGCGAATCACATATCGAGACTCTCAAAATTGAACAACGGAAGCTCTTGAGGAATTCAAATGGTCATAACTTTTAACTTGGATGTCCGATTCAGGCGCATCACATATAGAGCCTCTCGAAAAGGAAGTATGGAAGCTCTCGAGAAATTCAAATGGTCATAACTTTCCACACTGAGGTCCGATTCAGGATTAAAATATATCAAGACGCTCGAAATTAAACATCGGAAGCTCTCGAGAAATTCAATTGGTTATCACAATTCGCTCGGATGTACGATTCGGGCGCATAATATGTCGACACGCTCGAAATTGAACAACGGAAGCTCTTGAGAAATTCAAATGGTCATTACTTTTCACACGGATCTCGAATTCAGACGCATTGCATATCGAGACGCTTGAAATTGAACAACGGAAGTTCAATTCAGGCGACTCACATAGAGACACTCGAAAATCAACAATGGAAGCTCTTGAGAAATTCAAATGGTCATAACTTTTCACACTGAGGTCCGATTCAGGCTTATAATATATCGAGACGCTCGAAATTAAATATCGGAAACTATTAAGAAATTCAAATGATCATAACTTTTCACACGGTTGTCCGATTCGGGCGAATCACATATCGTGACGCTCAAAATTGAACAACGGAAGCTCTAGAGAAATTCAAATGGTCCTAACTTTTAACACTGAGGACCGATTCAGGCTTATAATATATTGATACACTCGAAATTAGACATCGGAAGCTCTCGAGAAATTCAAATGGTCATAACTTTTCACACGAATGTTCGATTCGGGCGAATAACATATCGAGACGCTCAAAATTGAACAACGGAAGCTCTTGAGAAATTCAAATGGTCATACCTTTTCACACGGATGTCCGATTCATGCGAATCACATATCGAGACGCTCAAAATTGGGCAACGGAAGTTCTTGAGAAATTCAAATGGTCATAACTTTTCACACGAATGTTCGATTCGGGCGAATCACATATCGAGACGCTCAAAATTGAACAACGGAAGTTCTGGAAAAATTCAAATGGTCATAACTTTTCACACGGATCTCCAATTCAGACGCATCGCATATCGGAGACACTCAAAATTGAACAACGGAAGCTCTTGAGAAATTTAAATGGTCATAACATTTCACACTGAGGTCCGATTCAAGATTATAATATATCAAGACGCTCGAAATTAAACATCGGAAGCTCTCGAGAAATTCAATTGGTCATCACTTTTCACACGGATGTCCGATTCTGGCGCATAATATGTCGACACGCTCAAAATTGAACAACGGATGCTCTCGAGAAATTCAAATGGTCATAACTTTTCACACTGAGGTCCGATTCAGGCTTATAATATATTGATACGATCGAAATTAAACATCAGAAGCTCTCGAGAAATTCAAATGGTCATAACTTTTCACTCGGATGTCCGATTATGGCGAATCACATATCGAGACCCTCAAAATTAAACAACGGAAGCTCTTGAGAAATTCAAATGGTCATAACTTTTAACTCGGATCTCCGATTCAAGCACATCACATATAGAGGCGTTCGAAAATGAACAACGGAAGCTCTCGAGGAATTCAAATGGTCATAACTCTTAACACTGAGGTCCGATTCAAGATTATAATATATCAAGACGCTCGAAATTAAACATCGGAAGCTCTCGAGAAATTCAATTGGTTATCACTTTTCACACGGATGTCCGATTCGGGCGCATAATATGTCGACACGCTCGAAATTGAGCAACAGAAGCTTTGGAGAAATTCAAATGGTCAGAACTTTTCACATGGATATCCAATTCAGACGCATCGCATATCGAGACGCTTGAAATTGAACAACGGAAGCTCTTGAGAAATTTAAATGGTCATAACTTTTAACTCGGATGTCTGATTCAGGCGACTCACATATAGAGACGCTCGAAAATCAACAATGGAAGTTGTTGAGAAATTCAAATGGTCATAACTTTTCACACTAAGGTCCGATTCAGGCTTATAATATATCGAGATACTCGAAATTAAACATCGGAAGCTCTCGAGAAATTCAATTGGTCATAAGTTTTAACACGGATGTGCGATTCGAGCGCATAATATGTCGAGACGCTTGAAATTGAACAACGGAAGCTCTTGAGAAATTCAAATGGTCATAACCTTACACGTTGGGGTCCGATTCAGGCTTATAATATATTGATACGCTCGAAATTAAACATCGAAAGCCCTCGAGAAATTCAAACAGTAATAACTTTTCAGACTGAGGTCCGATTCAGGCGCATCACATATAGAGGCACTCGAAAATGAACAACGAAAGCTCTCGAGAAATTCAAATGGTGATAACTTTTCACACTAAGGTCCGATTCAGGCTTATAATATATCGACACGCTGAAAATTAAACATCGAATGGTCATAACTTTTCACACGAATGTCCGATTCGAGCAAATCACATATCGAGACGCTCAAAATTGAACAACGGAAGCTCTTGTAAAATTAAAATGGTTATAAATTTTAATTCGGATGTCCGATTCAGGCGCATCACATATAGAGACGCTCGAAAGTGAACAACAGAAGCTTTCGGGAAATTCAAATGGTCATAACTTTTCACACTGGGGTCTGATTCAGGCTTATAATATATTGATACGCTCGAAATTAAACATCGAAAACCCTCGAGAAATTCAAACGGTAATAACTTTTCACACTGAGGTCCGATTCAAGCGCATCACATATAGAGGCGCTCGAAAATTAACAACGAAAGCTCTTGAGAAATTCAAATGGTCATAACTTTTCACACGGATGTCCGATTCAAGAGAATCACATATAGAGACGCACGAAATTGAACAACGGAAGCGCTTGAGAAATTCAATTGGTCATAATTTTTCACACGGATGTCTGATTCGGGCGCATAATATGTCGAGACGCTCGAAATTGAACAACGGAAGCTCTCGAGAAAATCAAATGGACATAACTTTTCACACGGATCTCCAATTCAGACGCATCACATATCGAGACGCTTGAAATTGAACAACGCATCACATATTGATACGCTCGAAATTAAACATCGAAAACCCTCGAGAAATTCAAACGGTAATAACTTTTCACA
The DNA here is from genome assembly GCF_004193775.1 of Glycine soja. Taxonomy (NCBI): domain Eukaryota; kingdom Viridiplantae; phylum Streptophyta; class Magnoliopsida; order Fabales; family Fabaceae; genus Glycine; species Glycine soja. The sequence continues at coordinate 22,053 of NW_021143645.1, forward strand.
CTGAGGTCCGATTCAAGCGCATCACATATAGAGGCGCTCGAAAATTAACAACGAAAGCTCTTGAGAAATTCAAATGGTCATAACTTTTAAATCGGATGTCCGATTCATGAGCATCCCATACAGAGACGCACGAAATTGAACATGGGAAGCTCTTGAGAAATTCAAATGGTCATAACTTTTCACACGGATGTCTGATTCGGGCGCATAATATGTCGAGACGCTCGAAATTGAACAACGGAAGCTCTCGAGAAAATCAAATGGTCATAACTTTTAAATCGGATGTCCGATTCATGAGCATCCCATACAGAGACGCTCGAAAAGGAACAACGGTAGCTCTCGAGAAATTCAAATGGTCATAACTTTTCACACTGAGGTCCGATTAAGGCTTATAATATATCGAGATGCTCGAAATTAAACATCGGAAGCTCTCGAGAAATTTAATTTGTCATAATTTTACACACGGATGTCCGATTCGAGCGCATAATATGTCGAGACGCTCGAAATTGAACAACGGAAGCTCTCGAGAAATTCAAATGGACATAACTTTTCACACGGATGTCCGATTCAGGAGCATTACATATAGAGACGCACAAAATTGAACAACGGAAGCTCTCGAAAAATTCAAATGGTCATAACTTTTCACACCGAGGTCCGATTCAGGCTTATAATATATTGATACGCTAGAAATTAAACATCGGAAGCTCTCTAGAAATTCAAATGGTCATAACTTTTCAGACGGATGTCCGATTATGGCGAATCACATATCGAGACGCTCAAAATTGAACAACAGAAGCTCCTGAGAAATTCAAATGGTCATAACTTTTCACACGGATGTCCGATTCAGGCGAATCACATATCGAGACGCTCAAAATTGAACAACGGAAGCTCTCGAGAAATTCAAATGGTCATAACTTTTCACACTGAGGTCCGATTCAGGCTTATAAATATCGAGACGCTCGAAATTAAATATCGGAAACTATCAAGAAATTCAATTGGTTATCACAATTCACTCGGATGTACGATTCGGGCGCCTAATATGTCGACACGCTCGAAATTGAACAACGGAAGCTCTTGAGAAATTCAAATGGTCATTACTTTTCACACGGATCTCGAATTCAGACGCATTGCATATCGAGACGCTTGAAATTGAACAACGGAAGTTCAATTCAGGCGACTCACATAGAGACACTCGAAAATCAACAATGGAAGCTCTTGAGAAATTCAAATGGTCATAACTTTTCACACTGAGGTCCGATTCAGGCTTATAATATATCGAGACGCTCGAAATTAAATATCGGAAACTATTAAGAAATTCAAATGATCATAACTTTTCACACGGTTGTCCGATTCGGGCGAATCACATATCGTGACGCTCAAAATTGAACAACGGAAGCTCTAGAGAAATTCAAATGGTCCTAACTTTTAACACTGAGGACCGATTCAGGCTTATAATATATTGATACACTCGAAATTAGACATCGGAAGCTCTCGAGAAATTCAAATGGTCATAACTTTTCACACGAATGTTCGATTCGGGCGAATAACATATCGAGACGCTCAAAATTGAACAACGGAAGCTCTTGAGAAATTCAAATGGTCATACCTTTTCACACGGATGTCCGATTCATGCGAATCACATATCGAGACGCTCAAAATTGGGCAACGGAAGTTCTTGAGAAATTCAAATGGTCATAACTTTTCACACGAATGTTCGATTCGGGCGAATCACATATCGAGACGCTCAAAATTGAACAACGGAAGTTCTGGAGAAATTCAAATGGTCATAACTTTTCACACGGATCTCCAATTCAGACACATCGCATATCGAGACGCTCAAAATTGAAATACGGAAGCTCTTGAGAAATTTAAATGGTCATAACATTTAACTCGGATGTCCGATTCAGGCGACTCACATTTAGAGACGCTCGAAAATCCACAACGGAAGTTCTTGAGAAATTCAAATGGTCATAACTTTTCACACTAAGGTCCGATTCAGGCTTATAATATATCGAGACGCTGAAAATTAAACATCGAATGGTCATAACTTTTCACACGAATGTCCGATTCGAGCAAATCACATATCGAGACGCTCAAAATTGAACAACGGAAGCTCTTGTAAAATTAAAATGGTTATAAATTTTAATTCGGATGTCCGATTCAGGCGCATCACATATAGAGACGCTCGAAAGTGAACAACAGAAGCTTTCGGGAAATTCAAATGGTCATAACTTTTCACACTGGGGTCCGATTCAGGCTTATAATATATTGATACGCTCGAAATTAAACATCGAAAACCCTCGAGAAATTCAAACGGTAATAACTTTTCACACTGAGGTCCGATTCAGGCGCATCACATATAGAGGCGCTCGAAAATTAACAACGAAAGCTCTCGAGAAATTCAAATGGTCATAACTTTTCACACGGATGTCCGATTCAGGAGAATCACATATAGAGACGCACGAAATTGAACAACGGAAGCTCTCGAGAAATTCAATTGGTCATCACTTTTCACACGGATGTCCGATTCGGGCGAATAATATGTCGACACGCTCGAAATTGAACAACGGAATTTCTCGAGAAATTCAAATGGTCATAACTTTTCACACTGAGGTCCAATTCAGGCTTATAATATATCCAGATGCTTGAAATTAAACATCGGAAGATCTCGAGAAATTATGTTGGTCATAATTTTTCACACGGATGTCCGATTCGAGCGCATAATATGTCAAGACACTCGAAATTGAACAACGGAAGCTCTCGAGAAATTCAAATGGTCATAACTTTTCACACGGATCTCCAATTCAGACGCATCACATATCGAGACGCTAGAAATTGAACAACGGAAGCTCTTGACAAATTTAAATGGTCATAACTTTTAACTCGGATGTCCGATTCAGGCGCATCACTTATAGAGGCACTCGAAATGGAACAACGGAAGCTCTCGAGAAATTCAAATGGTCATTACTTTTCACACTGAGGTCCGACTAGGATTATAATATATCAAGACGCCCAAAATTAAACATCGGAAGCTCTCGAGAAATTCAATTGGTCATCACTTTTCACACGGACGTCCGATTCGGGCGCATAATATGTCGACACGCTCGGAAATGAAAAGTGGAAGCTCTCGAGAAATTCAAATTGTCATAACTTTTGATACTGAGTTGCAATTCAGGATTATAATATATCAAGACGCTCGAAATTAAACATCGGAAGCTCTTGAGAAATTCAAGTGGTTATCACAATTCACTCGGATGTACGATTCGGGTGCATAATATGTCGACACGCTCGAAATTGAACAACGGAAGCTCTTGAGTAATTCAAATGGTCATAACTTTTCACGGATCTCCAATTTAGACGCATCGCATATCGAGAAACTTGAAATTGAACAACGGAAGTTCGATTCAGGCTACTCACATAGAGACACTCGAAAATCAACAATGGAAGCTCTTGAGAAATTCAAATGGTCATAACTTTTCACACTGAGGTCCGATTCGGGCTTATAATATATCGAGACGCTCGAAATTAAATATCGGAAACTATTAAGAAATTCAAATGATCATAACTTTTCACACGGCTGTCCGATTCGGGCGAATCACATATCGTGACGCTCAAAATTGAACAACGGAAGCTCTAGAGAAATTCAAATGGTCATAACTTTTAACACTGAGGTCCGTTTCAGGCTTATAATATATTGATACGCTCGAAATTAGACATCGGAAGCTCTCGAGAAATTCAAATGGTCATAAATTTTCACACGAATGTTCGATTCAGGCGAATCACATATCGAGACGCTCAAAATTGAACAACGGAAGCTCTTGAGAAATTCAAATGGTCATACCTTTTCACACGGATGTCCGATTCATGCGAATCACATATCCAGACGCTCAAAATTGGGCAACGGAAATTCTTGAGAAATTCAAATGGTCATAACTTTTAACTCAGATGTCCGATACAAGCGCATCCAATATAGAGGCTCTCGAAAATGAACAACGGAAGCTCTCGAGAAATTCTATTGGTCATAATTTTTCACACGGATGTCCGATTCGGGGGCATAATATATCGAGACGTTTGAAATTGAAAAATGGAAGCTCTCGAGAAATTCAAATGGTCATAACTTTTCACACCGAGGTCCGACTCAAGCTTATAATATATTATTACACTCGAAATTAAACATCAGAAGCTCTCGAGAAATTCAAATGGTCATAACTTTTCACCCGGATGTCCGATTATGGCGAATCACATATCGAGACGCTCAAAATTGAACAACGGAAGCTCTTGAGAAATTCTAATGGTCATAACTTTTAACTCGGATGTCCGATTCAGGCGCATCACATATAGAGGCGCTCGAAAAGGAACAACGGAAGCTCTCGAGAAATTCAAATGGTCATAACTTTCCACACTGAGGTCCGATTAAGGATTATAATATATCAAGACGCTCGAAATTAAACATCGAAAGCTCTCAAGAAATTCAATTGGTCATCACTTTTCACACGGATGTCCGATTCGGGCGCATAATATGTCGACACGCTTGAAATTGAACAACGGAAGCTCTCGAGAAATTCAAATGGTCTTAACTTTTCACACGGATCTCCAATTCAGACGCATCGCATATCGAGATGCTCGAAATTGAACAACGGAAGCTCTTGAGAAATTTAAATGGTCATAACTTTTGACTCGGATGTCCGATTCAGGCGCATCACATATTGAGGCGCTCGAAAAGGAACAACGGAAGCTCTCGAGAAATTCAAATGGTCATAACTTTTCAGACTGAGGTCCGATTCAGGATTATAATATATCAAGACGCTCGAAATTAAAAATCGGAAGCTCTCGAGAAATTCAATTGGTCATCACTTTTCACACGGATGTCCGATTCGGGTGCATAATATGTCGACATGCTCGAAATTGAACAACGGAAGCTCTCGAGAAATTCAAATGGTCATAACTTTTCACACGGATGTCCAATTCAGAGGGATCGCATATCGAGACGCTAGAAATTGAACAACAGAAGCTCTTGAGAAATTTAAATAGTCATAACTTTTAACTCGGATGTCCGATTCAGGCGACTCACATATAGAGACGCACGAAATTGAACAACGGAAGCTCTCGAGAAATTCAAATGGTCATAACTTTTCACACTGAGGTCCAATTCAGGCTTATAATATATCCAGATGCTTGAAATTAAACATCGGAAGCTCTCGAGAAATTATATTGGTCATAATTTTTCACACGGATGTCCGATTCGAGCGCATAATATGTCAAGACGCTCGAAATTGAACAACGGAAGCTCTCGAGAAATTAAAATGGTCATAACTTTTCACACGGATCTCCAATTCAGACGCATCGCATATCGAGACGCTAGAAATTGAACAACGGAAGCTCTTGAGAAATTTAAATGGTCATAACTTTTAACTCGGATGTCCGATTCAGGCGCATCACTTATAGAGGCGCTCGAAATGGAACAACGGAAGCTCTCGAGAAATTCAAATGGTCATTACTTTTCACACTAAGGTTCGACTAGTATTATAATATATCAAGACTCCCAAAGTTAAACATCGGAAGCTCTCGAGAAATTCAATTAGTCATCACTTTTCACACGGATGTCCGATTCGGGCGCATAATATGTCGACACGCTCGAAAATGAAAAACGGAAGCTCTCAAGAATTTCAAATGGTCATAACTTTTGATACTGAGGTCCGATTCAGGATTATAATATATCAAGACTCTCGAAATTAAACATCGGAAGCTCTCGAGAAATTCAAGTGGTTATCACAATTCACTCGGATGTACGATTCGATTGCATAATATGTCGACACGCTCGAAATTGAACAACGGAAGCTCTTGAGTAATTCAAATGGTCATAACTTTTCAAGGATCTCCAATTCAGACGCATCGCATATCGAGACGCTTGAAATTGAACAACGGAAGTTCGATTCAGGCGACTCACATATAGAGACACTCGAAAATCAACAACGGAAGTTCTTGAGAAATTTAAATGGTCATAACTTTTCACATTGAATTCCGATTCAGGCTTATAATATATTGATACGCTCGAATTAAACATCGAAAGCCCTCGAGAAATTCTATTGGTCATAATTTTTCACACGGATGTCCGATTCGGGCGCATAATATATCGAGACGTTCGAAATTGAAAAATGGAAGCTCTCGAGAAATTCAAATGGTCATAACTTTTAACACCGAGGTCCGACTAAAGCTTATAATATATTATTACGCTCGAAATTAAACATCAGAAGCTCTCGAGAAATTCAAATGGTCATAACTTTTCACCCGGATGTCCGATTATGGCGAATCACATATCGAGACGCTCAAAATTGAACAACGGAAGCTCTTGAGAAATTCTAATGGTCATAACTTTTAACTCGGATGTCCGATTCAGGCGCATCACATATTGAGGCGCTCGAAAAGGAACAACGGAAGCTCTCGAGAAATTCAAATGGTCATAACTTTTCAGACTGAGGTCCGATTCAGGATTATAATATATCAAGACGCTCGAAATTAAAAATCGGAAGCTCTTGAGAAATTCAATTGGTCATCACTTTTCACACGGATGTCCGATTTGGGTGCATAATATGTCGACACGCTCGAAATTGAACAACGGAAGCTCTCGAGAAATTCAAATGGTCATAACTTTTGATACTGAGGTCCGATTCAGGAATATAATATATCAAGACGCTCGAAATTAAACATCGAAAGCTCTCGAGAAATTCAAGTGGTTATCACAATTCACTCGGATGTACGATTCGATTGCATAATATGTCGACACGCTCAAAATTGAACAACGGAAGCTCTTGAGTAATTCTAATGGTCATAGCTTTTAACTCGGATGTCCGATTCAGGCGCATCACATATTGAGGCGCTCGAAAAGGAACAACGGAAGCTCTCGAGAAATTCAAATGGTCATAACTTTTCAGACTGAGGTCCGATTCAGGATTATAATATATCAAGACGCTCGAAATTAAAAATCGGAAGCTCTCGAGAAATTCAATTGGTCATCACTTTTCACACGGATGTCCGATTCGGGTGCATAATATGTCGACACGCTCGAAATTGAACAACGGAAGCTCTCGAGAAATTCAAATGGTCATAACTTTTCACACGGATCTCCAATTCAAAAGCATCGCATATCGAGACGCTAGAAATTGAACAACGGAAGCTCTTGAGAAATTTAAATAGTCATAACTTTTAACTTGGATGTCCGATTCAGGCGCATCACATATAGAGGCGCTCGAAAAGGAACAACGGAAGCTCTCGAGAAATTCAAATGGTCTTAACTTTTCACACGGATCTCCAATTCAGACGCATCGCATATCGAGACACTCAAAATTGAACAACGGAAGCTCTTGAGAAATTTAAATGGTCATAACTTTTGACTCGGATGTCCGATTCAGGCGACTCACATATAGAGGCGCTCGAAATAAAACAATGGAAGCTCTCGAGAAATTCAAATGGTCATAACTTTTCACCCGGATGTCCGATTATGGAAAATCACATATCGAGACGCTCAAAATTGAACAACGTAAGCTCTTGAGAAATTCTAATGGTCATAACTTTTAACTCGGATGTCCGATTCAGGTGCATCACATATTGAGGCGCTCGAAAAGGAACAACGGAAGCTCTCGAGAAATTCAAATGGTCATTACTTTTCAGACTGAGGTCCGATTCAGGATTATAATATATCAAGACGCTCGAAATTAAAAATCGGAAGCTCTCGAGAAATTCTATTGCTCATCACTTTTCACACGGATGTCCGATTCGGGCGCATAATATGTCAACACGCTCGAAATTGAACAACGGAAGCTCTCGAGAAATTCAAATGGTCATAACTTTTCACACTGAGGTCCGATTCAGGCTTACAATATATTTATACGCTCGAAATTGAACAACGGAAGCTCTTGAGAAATTCAAATGGTCATAACTTTTCACACGAATATCCGATTCAGGCGAATCACATATTGAGACGCTCAAAATTGAACAACGAAAGCTCTTGAGAAATTCAAATGGTCATAACTTTTAACTCAGATGTCCGATTCAGGCGCATCTCATATAGAGGCGCTCGAAAATGAACAATGGAAGCTCTCGAGAAATTGAAAGGGTCATAACTTTTCACACTGAGGACCGATTCAGGATTATAATATATCAAGTCACTCGAAATTAAACATCGGAAGCTCTCGAGAAATTCAATTGGTTATCACATTTCACACGGATGTCCGATTCGGGCGCATAATATGTCGACACACTCGAAATTGAACAACGGAAGCTCTCGAGAAATTCAAATGGTCATAACTTTTCACACGGATCTCCAATTCAGAAGAATAGCATATCGAGACGCTAGAAATTGAACAACGGAAGCTCTTGAGAAATTTAAATAGTCATAACTTTTAACACGGATGTCCGATTGAGGCGACTCACATATAGAGACGCACGAAATTGAACAACGGAAGCTCTCGAGAAATGTAAATGGTCATAACTTTTCACACTGAGGTCCAATTCAGGCTTATAATATATCCAGTTGCTTGAAATTAAACATCGGAAGCTCTCGAGAAATTCAATTGGTCATAATTTTTCACACGGATGTTCGATTCGAGCGCATAATATGTCAAGACGCTCGAAATTGAACAACGGAAGCTCTCGAGAAATTCAAATGGTCATAACTTTTCACACGGATCTCCAATTCAGACGCATCACATATCAAGATGCTAGAAATTGAACAACGGAAGTTCTTGAGAAATTTAGATGGTCATAACTTTTAACTCGGATGTCCGATTCAGGCGCATCACTTATAGAGGCGCTCGAAATAGAACAACGGAAGCTCTCGAGAAATTCAAATGGTCATAACTTTTCACACTGAGGTCCGATTCGGGGGCATAATATATCAAGACGCCCAAAATTAAGCATCGGAAGCGCTAGAGAAATTCTATTGGTCATCACTTTTCACACGGATGTCCGATTCGGGCGCATAATATGTCGACACACTCGAAATTGAACAACGGAAGCTCTCGAGAAATTCAAATGGTCATAACTTTTCACACGGATCTCCAATTCAGAAGAATAGCATATCGAGACGCTAGAAATTGAACAACGGAAGCTCTTGAGAAATTTAAATAGTCATAACTTTTAACACGGATGTCCGATTGAGGCGACTCACATATAGAGACGCACGAAATTGAACAACGGAAGCTCTCGAGAAATGTAAATGGTCATAACTTTTCACACTGAGGTCCAATTCAGGCTTATAATATATCCAGTTGCTTGAAATTAAACATCGGAAGCTCTCGAGAAATTCAATTGGTCATAATTTTTCACACGGATGTTCGATTCGAGCGCATAATATGTCAAGACGCTCGAAATTGAACAACGGAAGCTCTCGAGAAATTCAAATGGTCATAACTTTTCACACGGATCTCCAATTCAGACGCATCACATATCAAGATGCTAGAAATTGAACAACGGAAGTTCTTGAGAAATTTAGATGGTCATAACTTTTAACTCGGATGTCCGATTCAGGCGCATCACTTATAGAGGCGCTCGAAATAGAACAACGGAAGCTCTCGAGAAATTCAAATGGTCATAACTTTTCACACTGAGGTCCGATTCGGGGGCATAATATATCAAGACGCCCAAAATTAAGCATCGGAAGCGCTAGAGAAATTCTATTGGTCATCACTTTTCACACGGATGTCCGATTCGGGCGCATAATATGTCGACACGCTCGAAAATGAACAACAGAAGCCCTCGAGAAATTCAAATGGTCATAACTTTTGACACTGAGGTCCGATTCAGGATTATAATATATCAAGACGCTCGAAATTAAACATCGGAAACTCTCGAGAAATTCAATTGGTTATCACTTTTCACACGGATGTTCGATTCGGGGGCCTAATATGTCGTCACGCTCGTAATTGAAATACTGAAGCTCTAGAGAAATTCAAATGGTCATAACTTTTCACACGGATCTCGAATTCAGACGCATCGCATATCGAGACACTCGAAATTGAACAACGGAAGCTCTTAAGATATTAAAATGGTCGTAACTTTTAACTCAGATGTCCGATTCAGGCGACTCACATATAGAGACGCTCGAAAATCAACAATGGAAGTTCTTGAGAAATTCAAATGGTCATAATTTTTCACACTGAGGTCTGATTCAGGCTTATCATATATCGAGACGCTCGAAATTAAACATCGGAAGTTCTCGAGAAATTCAAATGATCATAACTTTTCACACGGATGTTAGATTAAGGCACATCACATATAGAGACGCTTAAAAATGAACAACGAAAGCTCTCTTGAAATTCAAATGGTCATAACTTTTCACACTTAGGTCCGATTCAGGATTATAATATATCAAGACGCTCGAAATTAAACATTGGAAGCTCTCAAAAAATTCAAATAGTCATAACTTTTCACACGGATCTCCAATTCAGACGCATCACATATCGAGACGCTAAAAAATGAACAACGGGAGCTCTTCAGAAATTCAAATGGTCATAACCTTACACACTGAGGTCCGATTCCGGCTTATAATATATTGATACGCTCAAAATTGAACAACGGAAGCTCTGAGAAATTCAAAATGGTCATAACATTTAACTCGGATGTCCGATTCAGGCGCATTACTTATAGAGACGCTCGAAAATGAACAACGGAAGCTCTCGGGAAATTCAAATGGTCATAACTTTTCACACTGGGGTCGGATTCAGGATTATAATATATTGATACGCTAGAATTAAACATCGAAAGCCCTCGAGAAATTTAAACGGTCAAAACTTTTCACACTGAGGTCCGATTCTGGCGCATCACATATAGAGGCGCTCGAAAATGAATAACCGAAGCTCTCGAGAAATTCAAATGGTCATAACTTTTCACACTGAGGTACGATTCAGGCTTATAATATATTGATACGCTATAAATTAAACATTGGAAGCTCTCGAGAAATTCGAATAGTCATAACTTTTCACACAGATGTCCGATTCGGGCGAATCACATATCGAGACGCTCAAAATTGAATATTGGAAGCTCTTGACAAATTCAAATGGTCATAGTTTTCACATGGATGTCCGATTCAGGCGAATGAGATATCGAGACGCTCAAAATTGAACAACGGAAGCTCTCGAGAAATTCAAATGGTCATAACTTTTCACACGGATCTCGAATTCAGACGCATCGCATATCAAGACACTCGAAATTGAACAACGGAAGCTCTTGAGAAATTTAAATGGTCATAACTTTTAACTCGGATGTCCGATTCAGGCGACTCACATATAGAGATGCTTGAAAATCAACCACGGAAGTTCTTGAGAAATTCAAATGGTCATAACTTTTCACTCTGAGGTCCGATTCAGGCTTATAATATATCGTGACGCTCGAAATTAAACATCGGAAGCTCTCGAGAAATTCAAATGGTCATAACCTTACACACTGAGGTCCGATTCAGGCTTATAATATATCGAAACACTCGAAATTAAACATCGGAAGCTCTCGAGAAATTCAAATGGTCATAACTTTTCACTCGGATTTCCGATTCAGGCGCATCAATATACAGACGCTAAAAAATGAACAACGGAAGCTCTCGAAAAATTCAAACGGTCAAAACTATTCACACTGAGGTCCGATTAAGGCGCATCACATATAGAGGCGCTCGAAAATGAACAACGGAAGCTCTCGAGAAATTCAAATGGTCAAAACTTTTCACGCTGAGGTCCGATTCAGGAATATAATATATCAAGACGCTCGAAATTAAACATCGGAAGCTCTTGAGAAATTCAAATGGGCATAACTTTTCACATGGATGTCCGATTCAGGCGAATCATATATCGAGACGCTCAAAATTGGGCAACGGAGGCTCTTGAGAAATTCAAATGGTCATAACTTTTAACTCGGATGTCTGATTCAGGCGCATCACATATAAAGGCGCTCAAAAATGAACAACGGAATCTCTCGAGAAATTCAAATGGTCATAACTTTTAACTCGGATGTCTGATTCAGGCGCATCACATATAAAGGCGCTCAAAAATGAACAACGGAATCTCTCGAGAAATTCAAATGATCATAACTTTTCACACTGAGGTCCGATTCAAGAATATAATATATCAAGACGCTCGAAATTAAATATCGAAAGCTCTCAAAAAATTCAAATGGTCATAACTTTTCACACGGATCTCCAATTCAGACGCATCGCGTATCGAGACGCTAAAAAATGAACAACGGAAGCTCTTGAGAAATTCAAATGGTCATAACCTTACACACTGAGGTCCGATTTCGGCTTATAATATATTGATACACTCAAAATTGAACAACGGAAGCTCTGAGAAATTCAAAATGGTCATAACATTTAACTCGGATGTCCGAGTCCGGCGCATCACATATACAGACGCTCGAAATTGAACAACAGAAGCTCTCGAGAAATTCAAATGGTCATAACTTTTCACTCGGATGTCCGATTCAGGCGTATCACATATACAGACGCTCGAAATTGAACAACGGAAGCTCTCGAGAAATTAAAATGGTCATAACTTTTATCTCGCATGTCCGATTCAGGCACATCACTTATAGAGACGCTAAAAAATGAACAACGGAAGCCCTCGGGAAATTTAAATGGTCATAACTTTTCACACTAAGGTACTATTCAGGCTTATAATATATTGATACGCTCGCAATTAAACATTGGAAGGTCTCGAGAAATTCTAATAGTCATAACTTTTCACATGGATGTCCGATTCGGGCGAATCACATATCGAGACGCTCAACTTTTCACATGGATGTCCGATTAAGGCGCATCACATATAGAGGCGCTCGAAAATGAACTTCAAATGGTCATAACTTTTAAAACGGAGGTCCGATTCAGGCTTATAATATATTGATACGCTCAAAATTAAAAATCGGAAGCTCTTTATAAATTCAAAAGGTCATTACTTATCACCCGGACGTTAGATTAAGGCGCATCACATAGAGAGACGCTCGAAAATGAACAACGAAAGCTCTAGAGAAATTCAAATGGTCATAACTTTTCACACTGAGGTCCGATTCAGGCTTATAATATATTGATACGCTCGAAATTAGACATCGGAAACTATCGAGAAATTCAAATGGTCATAACTTTTCACACGGATGTCCGATTCGATCGCATAAGATGTCGAGAGGCTCGAAATTGAACAACGGCAGCTCTTGAGAAATTCAAATGCTCATAACTTTGGACACGGATGTCTGATTCAGGCAAATCACATATCGAGACGCTCAAAATTGAACAACGGAAGCTCTTGAGAAATTCAAATGGTCATAACTTTTCACACGGATGTTAGATTAAGGCGCATCACATATAGAGACGCTCGAAAATGAACAACGGAAGCTCTCGAGAAATTAAAATGGTCATAACTTTTCACACTGAGGTCCGATTCAGGCTTATAATATATTGATATGCTCGAAACTAAACATCGGAAGCTCTCGAGAAATTCAAATGGTCATAACTTTTCACACGGATGTCCGATTCGGGCGCATAATATGTCGAGATGATCGAAATTGAACAACGGAAGCTCTCGTGAAATTCAAATGGTCATAACATTTAACTCGAACTTCTAATTTAGGCGCATCACATATAGTGACACTCGAAATTGAACAACGGAAGCTTTCGTGAAATTGAAATGGTCATAAATTTTCACACGGATGTCCGATTCAGGCTTACAATAAATCGATACGCTCGAAATTAAATATCGGAAACTCTCGAGAAATTCAAATGGCCATAGCTTTTCCCACGGATATCCGATTCGGGCGCATAATATGTCGAGAGGCTCGAAATTGAACAACGGAAGCTCTTGAGAAATTCAAATGGTCATAACGTTTCACACTGAGGACCGATTCAGGCTTATAATATATCGATACGCTCAAAATTTAACATCGGAAACTCTTGAGAAATTCAAATGGTTATAACTTTTCACACGGATGTCCGATTCGATCGCATTAGATGTCGAGAGGCTCGAAATTGAACAACGGAAGCTCTTGAGAAATTCAAATGGTCATAACTTTCCAGACGGATGTCCGATTCAGACTTATAATATATCGATGCGCTCGAAATTAAACATAGAAAACTCTCGAGAAATTCAAATGGTCATAACTTTTCACACGAATGTCCGATTCGGGCGCATAATATGTCGAGAGGCTTGAAATTGAACAACGGAAGCTCTTGAGAAATTCAAATGGTCATAACTTTTATCACGGATGTCCGATTAAGGCTTATAATATATCGATACGCTCGAAATTAAACATCGGAAACTCTCGTGAAATTTAAATGGTCTTAACTTTTCACACGGATGTCCGATTCGGGCGCATAATATGTCGAGAGGCTCGAACTTGAAAGACGGAAGGTCTTGAGAAATTCAAATGGTCATAACTTTTCCCACAGATCTTCGATTCAAGCTTATAATATATCGATACGCTCGAAATTAAATGTCGAAAACTCTTGACAAATTCAAATGGCCATAACGTTTCACACGGATGTCCGATTCGGGCGCATAATATGTCGAGAGGCTCAAAATTGAACAACGGAAGCTCTTGAGAAATTCAAATGGTCATAACTTTTCACACGGATGTTAGATTAAGGCGCATCACATATAGAGACACTCGATAATGAACAACGGAAGATCTTAGGAAATTAAAATGGTCATAACTTTTCACACTGAGGTCCGATTCAGGCTTATAATATATTGATACGCTCGAAATTAAACATCGGAAGCTCTCGAGAAATTCAAATGGTCATACCTTTTCACACGGATGTCCGATTCGATCGCATAAGATGTCGAGAGGCTCGAAATTGAACAGGGGAAGCTCTTGAGAAATTCAAATGGTCATAACTTTGCACAGGGATGTCCGATTCAGGCTATTAATATATCAATACGCACGACATTAAACATCGAAAACTCTCGAGACATTCAAATGGTCATAACTTTTCACACGGATGTTCGATTGGGGCGCATAAGATGTCGAGAGGCTCGAAATTGAACAACGGAAGCTGTTGAGAAATTTAAATAGTCATAACTTTTAACACGGATGTCCGATTCAGGCTTATAATATATCGATACGCTCGAAATTAAACATCGGAAACTCTCGTGAAATTTAAATGGTCATAACTTTTCACACGGATGTCCGATTCGGGCGCATAATATGTCGAGAGGCTCGAAATTGAACAACGAAAGCTCTTGAGAAATTCAAATGGTCATAACGTTTCACACGGATGTCCGATTCAGGCTTATAATATATCGATACGCTCGAAATTAAACATCGGAAACACTCGCGAAATTCAAATGGTCATAACTTTTCACACGGATGTCCGGTTCGGGCGCATAATATGTCGAGAGGCTCGAAATTGAACAACGGAAGCACTTGAGTAATTCAAATGGTCATAACGTTTCACACGGATATCCGATTCAGGCTTATAATATATCGATACGCTCGAAATTAAACATCGGAAACTCTCGCGAAATTCAAATGGTCATAACGTTTTCCACGGATGTCCGATTCGGGTGCATAATATGTTGAGAGGCTTGAAATTGAACAACGGAAGCTCTTGAGAAATTCAAATGGTCATAACTTTTCAGACGGATGTCCGATTCAGGCTTATAATATATCGATACGCTCGAAATTAAACATCAAAAACTCTCGAGAAATTCAAATGGTCATAACTTTTCACACGAATGTCCGATTCGGGCTTATAATATATCGATACGCTCGAAAATGAACAAGGGAAGCTCTCGAGAAAATGAACAAGGGAAGCTCTCGAGAAATTAAAATGGTCATAACTTTTCACACTGAGGTCCGATTCAGGCTTATAATATATCGATATGCTTGAAACTAAACATCGGAAGCTCTCGAGAAATTCAAATGGTCATAACTTTTCACACGGATGTCCGATTCGAGCGCATAATATGTCGAGAGGCTCGAAATTGAACAACGGAAGCTCTTGAGAAATTCAAATGGTCCTAACTTTTCACACGGATGTCCGGTTCAGGCTTATAATATATCGATACGCTCGAAATTAAACATCGGAAACTCTTGACAAATTGAAATGGCCATAACCTTTCACACGAATGTCCGATTCGGGCGCATAATATAACGAGAGGCTCGAAATTGAATAACGAAAGCTCTTGAGAAATTCAAATGGTCATAACTTTTCACACGGATGTTAGATTAAGGCGCATCACATATAGAGACACTCGATAAAGAACAACGGAAGCTCTGAGGAAATTAAAATGGTCATAACTTTTCACACTGAGGTCCGATTGAGGCTTATAATATATTGATACGCTTGAAATTAAACATCGGAAGCTCTCTAGAAATTCAAATGGTCATAACTTTTCACACAGATGTCCGATTCGGGCGCATAATATGTCGAGAGGCTCGAAATTTAACAACGGAAGCTCTTGAGAAATTCAAATGGTCATAACTTTTCACACGGATGTCCGATTCGAGCAATTCACATATCGAGACGCTCAAAATTGAACAACGGAAGCTCTTGAGAAATTCATATGGTCATAACATTTAACTCGAATGTCCAATTTAGGCACATCACAAATAGTGACACTCGAAATTGAACAAAGGAAGCTCTAGTGAAATTCAAATGGTCATAACTTTTCACATTGAGGTCTGATTCAGGCTTATAATATATCGATACGCTCGTAATTAAACATCGGAAACTCTCGATAAATTCAAATGGTCATAACTCTTCACACGGATGTCCGATTCGGGCGCATAATATGTCGAGAGGCTCGAAATTGAACAGTGGAAGCTCTTGAGAAATTCAAATGGTCATAACTTTGCACACGGATGTCCGATTCAGGCTTATAATATATCGATACGCACGAAAATGAACAAGGGAAGCTCTCGAGAAAATGAACAAGGGAAGCTCTCGAGAAATTAAAATGGTCATAACTTTTCACACTGAGGTCCGATTCAGGCTTATAATATATCGATATGCTTGAAACTAAACATCGGAAGCTCTCGAGAAATTCAAATGGTCATAACCTTTCACACGAATGTCCGATTCGAGCGCATAATATGTCGAGAGGCTCGAAATTGAACAACGGAAGCTCTTGAGAAATTCAAATGGTCATAACTTTTCACACGGATTTCCGATTCGAGCAAATCACATATCGAGACGCTCAGAATTGAACAACGGAAGCTCTTGAGAAATTCAAATGGTCATAACATTTAACTCGAATGTCTAATTTGGGCGCATCACATATAGTGACACTCGAAATTGAACAACGGAAGCTCTTGTGAAATTCAAATGGTCAGAAATTTTCACACGGATGTCCGATTCTGGCTTACAATAAATCGATACGCTCGAAATTAAACATCGGAAACTCTCGCGAAATTCAAATGGTCATAACTTTTAACACGGATGTCCGATTCGGGCGCATAAGATGTCGAGAGGCTCGAAATTGAACAACGGAAGCTCTTGAGCAATTCAATTGGTCATAACTTTTCACACGAATGTCCTACTCAGGCTTATAATATATCGATACGCTCGAAATTAAACGTCGGAAACTCTCGGGAAATTCAAATGCTCATAACTTTTCACACGGATGTTAGATTAAGGCGCATCACATATAGAGACGCTCGAAAATAAACAACGGAAGCTCTCGAGAAATTAAAATGGTCATAACTTTTAACACTGAGGTCCGATTTAGGCTTATAATATATTGTTATGCTTGAAATTATACATCGGAAGCTCTCGAGAAATTCAAATGGTCATAACTTTTCACACGAATGTCCGATTCGGGCGCATAATATGTCGAGAGGCTCGAAATTGAACAACAGAAGCTCTTGAGAAATTCGAATCGTCATAACTTTTAACACGGATGTACGATTCAGGCTTATAATATATCGATAAGCTCGAAATTATACATCGGAAACTCTCGCGAAATTTAAATGGTCTTAACTCTTCACTTGGATGTCCGATTCGGGCGCATAATAAGTCGAGAGGCTCGAAATTGAACAACGCAGCCTCTTGAGAAATTCAAATGGTCATAACTTTTCACATAGATGTCCGATTCAGGCTTATAATATATCGATACGCTCGGAATTAAACATCGGAAACTCTTGAGAAATTCAAATGGCCATAACTTTTCACACGGATGTCCGATTCGGGCGCATAATATGACGAGAGGCTCGAAATTGAACAACAGAAGATCTTGAGAAATTCAAATGGTCATAAGTTTTCACACGGATGTTAGATTAAGGCGCATCACATATAGAGACGCTCGATAATGAACAACGGAAGCTCTTGGGAAATTAAAATGGTCATAACTTTTCACACTGAGGTCCGATTCAGGCTTACAATAAATCGATACGCTCGAAATTAAACATCAGAAACTCTCGAGAAATTCAAATGGCCATAACTTTTCCCACGGATGTCCGATTTGGGCGCATAATATGTCGAGAGGCTCGAAATTGAACAACGGAAGCTCTTGAGAAATTCAAATGATCATAACTTTTCACACTGAGGACCTATTCAGGCTTATAATATATCGATACGCACAAAATTTAACATCGGAAACTCTCGAGAAATTCAAATGGTCATAACTTTTCACACGGATGTCCGATTCGATCGCATTAGATGTCGAGAGGCTCAAAATTGAACAACGGAAGCTCTTGAGAAATTCAAATGGTCATAACTTTTCAGACGAATGTCCGATTCAGGCTTATAATATATCGATACGCTTGAAATTAAACATCGAAAACTCTCGAGAAACTCAAATGGTCATAATGTTTCACACGAATGTCCGATTCGGGCGCATAATATGTCGAGAGGCTCGAAATTTAACAACAAAAGCTCTTGAGAAATTCAAATGGTCATAACTTTTAACACGGATGTCCGATTCAGGCTTATAATATATCAATACGCTCGAAATTAAACATCGGAAACTCTCGCGAAATTTAAATGGTGTTAACTTTTCACACGGATGTCCGATTCGGGCGCATAATATATCGAGAGGCTCGAAATTGAACAACGGAAGCACTTGAGAAATTCAAATGCTCATAACTTTTCACACAGATCTTCGATTCAGGCTTATAATATATCGATACGCTCGAAATTAAACATCGGAAACTCTTGACAAATTGAAATGGCCATAACTTTTCACACGGATGTCCGATTCGGGCGCATAATATGTCGAGAGGCTCGAAATTGAACAACGAAAGCTCTTGAGAAATTCAAATGGTCATAACTTTTCACACGGATTTCCGATTC
Organism: Glycine soja; assembly: GCF_004193775.1. NCBI lineage: Eukaryota > Viridiplantae > Streptophyta > Magnoliopsida > Fabales > Fabaceae > Glycine > Glycine soja. The sequence continues at coordinate 41,311 of NW_021143645.1, forward strand.
GAGCAAATCACATATCGAGACGCTCAGAATTGAATAACGGAAGCTCTTGAGAAATTCAAATGGTCATAACATTTAACTCGAATGTCTAATTTGGGCGCATCACATATAGTGACACTCGAAATTGAACAACGGAAACTCTCGAGAAATTAAAATGGTCATAACGTTTCACACGGATGTCCGATTCGGGCGCATAATATGTCGAGAGGCTCGAAATTGAACAACGGAAGCTCTTGAGAAATTCAAATGGTCATAACTTTTCACACGGATTTCCGATTCGAGCAAATCACATGTCGAGACGCTCAGAATTGAATATCGGAAACTCTTGACAAATTGAAATGGCCATAACTTTTCACATGGATGTCCGATTCGGGCGCATAATATGTCGAGAGGCTCGAAATTGAACAACGGAAGCTCTTGAGAAATTCATATGGTCATAACTTCTCAGACGGATGTCTGATTCAGGCTTATAATATATCGATACGCTCGAAATTAAACATCGAAAACTCTCGAGAAATTCAAATGGTCAAAACGTTTCACACGAATGTCCGATTCGGGCGCATAATATGTCGAGAGGCTCGAAATTGAACAACAAAAGCTCTTGAGATATTCAAATTGTCATAACTTTTAACACGGATGTCCGATTCAGGCTTATAATATATCGATACGCTCGAAATTAAACATCGGAAACTCACGAGAAATTAAAATGGTCATAACTTTTCACACGGATGTCTGATTCGATCGCATTAGATGTCGAGAGGCTCGAAATTGAACAATGGAAGCTCTTGAGAAATTCAAATGGTCATAACTTTTCAGACGGATGTCCGATTCAGGCTTATAATATATTGATACGCTCGAAATTAAAAATCGAAAATTCTCGAGAAATTCAAATGGTCATAAATTTTCACACGGATGTCGGATTCGGACGCATAATATGTCGAGAGGCTCGAAATTGAACAACGAAAGCTCTTGAGAAATTCAAATTGTCATAACTTTTGACACGGATGTCCGATTCAGGCAATTCACATATCGAGACGCTCAGAATTGAACAACGGAAGCTCTTGAGCAATTCAAATGGTCATAACATTTAACTCGAATGTCCAATTTAGGCACATCACAAATAGTGACACTCGAAATTGAACAAAGGAAGCTCTCGTGAAATTCAAATGGTCATAACTTTTCACATTGAGGTCTGCTTCAGGCTTATAATATATGGATACGCTCGTAATTAAACATCGGAAACTCTCGATAAATTCAAATGGTCATAACTTTTCACACGGATGCCCGATTCGGGCGCATAATATGTCGAGAGGCTCGAAATTGAACAACAGAAGATCTTGGGAAATTCAAATGGTCATAACGTTTCACACGGATGTCCGATTCAGGCTTATAATATATCTATACGCTCGAAATTAAACATCGGAAACTCTCGCGAAATTCAAATGGTCATAACTTTTCACACGGATGTCCGATTCGGGTGCATAATATGTCGAGAGGCTCGAAATTGAACAACGGAAGCACTTGAGAAATTCAAATGGTCATAACTTTTCACACAGATCTCCGATTCAGGCTTATAATATATCGATACGCTCGAAATTAAACATTGGAAACTCTTGACAAATTGAAATGGCCATAACTTTTCACATGGATGTCCGATTCGGGCGCATAATATGTCGAGAGGCTCGAAATTGAACAACGGAAGCTCTTGAGAAATTCATATGGTCATAACTTCTCAGACGGATGTCTGATTCAGACTTATAATATATCGATACGCTCGAAATTAAACATCGAAAACTCTCAAGAAATTCAAATGGTCATAACGTTTCACACGAATGTCCGATTCGGGCGCATAATATGTCGAGAGGCTCGAAATTGAACAACAAAAGCTCTTGAGAAATTCAAATGGTCATAACTTTTAACATGGATGTCCGATTCAGGCTTATAATATATCGATACGCTCGAAATTAAACATCGGAAACTCTCGCGAAATTTAAATTGTCTTACCTTTTCACACGGATGTCCGATTCGGGCGCATAATATGTCGAGAGGCTCGAAATTGAACAATAGAAGCTCTTGAGAAATTCAAATGGTCATAAGTTTTCACACAGATCTTCGATTCAGGCTTATAATATATCGATACGCTCGAAATTAAACATCGGAAACTCTTGACAAATTGAAATGGCCATAACTTTTCACACTGATGTCCGATTCGGGCGCATAATATGTCGAGAGGCTCGAAATTGTACAACGGAAGCTCTTGAGAAATTCAAATGGTCATAACTTTTCACACGGATGTTAGATTCAGGCGCATCACATATAGAGACACTAGATAATGAACAACGGAAGCTCTTAGGAAATTAAAATGGTCATAACTTTTCACACTGAGGTCCGATTCAGGCTTATAATATATTGATACGCTCGAAATTAAACATCGGAAGCTCTCCAGAAATTCAAATGGTCATAACTTTTCACACGGATGTCCGATTCGGGCGCATAATAAGTCGAGAGGCTCGAAATTGAACAACGGAAGCTCTCGAGAAATTCAAATGGTCATAACTTTTCACACGGATGTCCGATTCGGGCGCATAATATGTCGAGATGCTCGAAATTGAACAACGGAAGCTATTGAGAAATTCAAATGGTCCTAACTTTTCACACGGATGTCCGATTCAGGCTTATAATATATCGATACGCTCGAAATTAAACATCGGAAACTCTTGCGAAATTTAAATGGTCTTAACTTTTCACACGGATGTCCGATTCAGGCGCATAATATGTCGAGAGGCTCAAAATTGAACAACGGAAGCTCTTTAGAAATTCAAATGGTCATAACTTTTGACACTGAGGTCCGATTCAGGCTTATAATATATCGATACGCTCGAAATTTCACATCGGAAACTCACGAGAAATTCAAATGGTCATAACTTTTCACACGGATGTCCGATTCGATCGCATTAGATGTCGAGAGGCTCGAAATTGAACAACGGAAGCTCTTGAGAATTCAAATGGTCGTAACTTTTCAGAAGGATGTCCGATTCAGGCTTATAATATATTGATACGCTCGAAATTAAAAATCGAAAATTCTCGAGAAATTCAAATGGTCATAAATTTTCACACGGATGTCCGATTCGGGCGCATAATATGTCGAGAGGCTCGAAATTGAACAAGGAAAGCTCTTGAGAAATTCAAATGGTCATAACTTTTGACACGGATGTCCGATTCAGGCAATTCACATATCGAGACGCTCAGAATTGAACAACGGAAGCTCTTGAGAAATTCAAATTGTCATAACATTTAACTCGAATGTCCAATTTAGGCACATCACAAATAGTGACACTCGAAATTGAACAAAGGAGGCTCTCGTGAAATTCAAATGGTCATAACTTTTCACACTGAGGTCTGCTTCAGGCTTATAATATATCGATACGCTCGTAATTAAACATCAGAAACTCTCGATAAATTCAAATGGTCATAACTTCTCACACGGATGCCCGATTCGGGCGCATAATATGTCGAGAGGTTCGAAATTGAACAACAGAAGCTCTGGAGAAATTCAAATGGTCATAACGTTTCACACGGATGTCCGATTCAGGCTTATAATATATCTATACGCTCGAAATTAAACATCGGCAACTCTCGCGAAATTCAAATGGTCATAACGTTTCACACGAATGTCCGATTCGGGCGCATAATATGTCGAGAGGCTCGAAATTGAACAACAAAAGCTCTTGAGAAATTCAAATGGTCATAACTTTTAACACGGATGTCCGATTCAGGCTTATAATATATCGATACGCTCGAAATTAAACATCGGAAACTCTTGCGAAATTAAAATGGTCTTAACGTTTCACACGGATGTCCGATTCAGGCGCATAATATGTCGAGAGGCTCGAAATTGAACAATGGAAGCACTTGTGAAATTCAAATGGTCATAACTTTTCACACAGATCTCCGATTCAGGCTTATAATATATCGATATGCTCGAAATTAAACATCGGAAACTCTTGACAAATTGAAATGGCCATAACTTTTCACATGGATGACCGATTCGGGCGCATAATATGTCGAGAGGCTCGAAATTGAACAACGGAAGCTCTTGAGAAATTCAAATGGTCATAACCTTTCAGACGGATGTCCGATTCAGGCTTATAATATATCGATACGCTCGAAATTAAACATCGAAAACTCTCGAGAAATTCAAATGGTCATAACGTTTCACACGAATGTCCGATTCGGGCGCATAATATGTCGAGAGGCTCGAAATTGAACAACAAAAGCTCTTGAGAAATTCAAATCTTCATAACTTTTAACACGGATGTCCGATTCAGGCTTATAATATATCGATACGCTCGAAATTAAACATCGGAAACTCTCGCGAAATTTAAATGGTGTTAACTTTTCACACGGATGTCCGATTCGGGCGCATAATATGTCGAGAGGCTCGAAATTGAACAATAGAAGCTCTTTAGAAATTCAAATGGTCATAACTTTTCACACAGATCTTCGATTCAGGCTTATAATATATCGATACGCTCGAAATTAAACATCAGAAACTCTTGACAAATTGAAATGGCCATAACTTTTCACATGGATGTCCGATTCAGGCTTATAATATATCGATACGCTCGAAATTTAACATCGGAAACTCACGAGAAATTCAAATGGTCATAACTTTTCACACGGATGTCCGATTCGATCGCATTAGATGTCGAGAGGCTCGAAATTGAACAACGGAAGCTCTTGAGAAATTGAAATGGTCATAACTTTTTAGACGGATGTCCGATTCAGGCTTTTAATATATTGATACGCTCGAAATTAAAAATCGAAAATTCTCGAGAAATTCAAATGGTCATAAATTTTCACACGGATGTCCGATTCGGGCGCATAATATGTCGAGAGGCTCGAAATTGAACAACGAAAGCTCTTGAGAAATTCAAGTGGTCATAACTTTTGACACGGATGTCCGATTCAGGCAATTCACATATCGAGACGCTCAGAATTGAACAACGGAAGCTCTTGAGAAATTCAAATGGTCATAACATTTAACTCGAATGTCCAATTTAGGCACATCACAAATAGTGACACTCGAAATTGAACAAAGGAAGCTCTCGTGAAATTCAAATGGTCATAACTTTTCACACTGAGGTCTGCTTCAGGCTTATCATATATCGATACGCTCGTAATTAAACATCGGAAACTCTCGATAAATTCAAATGGTCATAACTTTTCACACGGATGCCCGATTCGGGCGCATAATATGTCGAGAGGCTCGAAATTGAACAACAGAAGCTCTTGAGAAATTCAAATGGTCATAACTTTTAACACGGATGTCCGATTCAGACTTATAATATATGTATACGCTCGAAATTAAACATCGGAAACTCTCGCGAAATTCAAATGGTCATAACTTTTCACACGGATGTCCGATTCGGGCGCATAATATGTCGAGTGGCTCAAAATTAAACAACGGAAGCTCTTGAGAAATTCAAATGGTCATAACTTTTCACACGGATGTCCGATTCAGGCTTATAATATATCGATATGCTCGAAATTAAACATCGGAAACTCTCGCGAAATTTAAATGGTCTTAACTTTTCACACGGATGTCCGATTCGGGCGCATAATATGTCGAGAGGCTCGAAATTGAACAATAGAAGCTCTTGAGAAATTCAAATGGTCATAACTTTTCACATAGATCTTCGATTCAGGCTTATAATATATCGATACGCTCGAAATTAAACATCAGAAACTCTTGACAAATTGAAATGGCCATAACTTTTCACACGGATGTCCGATTCGAGCGCATAATGTGTCGAGAGGCTCGAAATTGAACAACGGAAGCTCTTGAGAAATTCAAATGGTCATAACTTTTCACACGGATGTTAGATTAAGGCGCATCACATATAGAGACGCTCGATAATGAACAACGATAGCTCTTAGGAAATTAAAATGGTCATAACTTTTCACACGGATGTCCGATTCGGGCGCATAATATGTCGAGAGGCTCGAAATTGAACAACGGAAGCTCTTGAGAAATTCAAATGGTCCAAACTTTTCACACGGATGTCCGATTCGAGCAAATCACATATCGAGACGCTCAGAATTGAATAACGGAAGCTCTTGAGAAATTCAAATGGTCATAACATTTAACTCGAATGTCTAATTTGGGCGCATCACATATGGTGACACTCGAAATTGAACAACGGAAGCTCTCGTGAAATTCAAATGGTCAGAAATTTTCACACGGATGTCCGATTCAGGCTTACAATAAATCGATACGCTCGAAATTAAACATCGGAAACTCTCGAGAAATTCAAATGGCCATAACCTTTCCCACGGATGTCCGATTCGGGCGCATAATATGTCGAGAGGCTCGAAATTGAACAACGGAAGCTCTTTAGAAATTCAAATGGTCATAACTTTTGACACTGAGGTCCGATTCAGGCTAATAATATATCGATACGCTCGAAATTTAACATCGGAAACTCACGAGAAATTCAAATGGTCATAACTTTTCACACGGATGTCCGATTCGATCGCATTAGATGTCGAGAGGCTCGAAATTGAACAACGGAAGCTCTTGAGAAATTCAAATCGTCATAACTTTTCAGACGGATGTCCGATTCAGGCTTATAATATATTGATACGCTCGAAATTAAAAATCGAAAATTCTCGAGAAATTCAAATGGTCATAAATTTTCACACGGATGTCGGATTCGGGCGCATAATATGTCGAGAGGCTCGAAATTGAACAACGAAAGCTCTTGAGAAATTCAAGTGGTCATAACTTTTGACACGGATGTACGATTCAGGCAATTCACATATCGAGACGCTCAGAATTGAACAACGGAAGCTCTTGAGAAATTCAAAATGGTCATAACATTTAACTCGAATGTCCAATTTAGGCACATCACAAATAGTGACATCACAAATAGTTTTCATACTGAGGTCTGCTTCAGGCTTATAATATATCGATACGCTCGTAATTAAACATCGGAAACTCTCGATAAATTCAAATGGTCATAACTTTTCACACGGATTCCCGATTCGGGCGCATAATATGTCGAGAGGCTCGAAATTGCACAACAGAAGCTCTTGAGAAATTCAAATGGTCATAACGTTTCACACGGATGTCCGATTCAGGCTTATAATATATCTATACGCTCGAAATTAAACATCGGAAACTCTCGCAAAATTTAAATGGTCTTAACTTTTCACACGGATGTCCGATTCAGGCGCATAATATGTCGAGAGGCTCGAAATTGAACAACGGAAGCACTTGAGAAATTCAAATGGTCATAACTTTTCACACAGATCTCCGATTCAGGCTTATAATATATCGATACGCTCGACATTAAACATCGAAAACTCTTGACAAATTGAAATGGCCATAACTTTTCACATGGATGTCCGATTCGGGCGCATAATATGTCGAGAGGCTCGAAATTGAACAACAAAAGCTCTTGAGAAATTCAAATGGTCATAACTTTTAACACGGATGTCCGATTCAGGCTTATAATATATCGATACGCTCGAAATTAAACATCGGAAACTCTCGCGAAATTTAAATGGTCTTAACTTTTCACACGGATGTCCGATTCGGGCGCATAATATGTAGAGAGGCTCGAAATTGAACAACCGAAGCTCTCGAGAAATTCAAATGGTCATAACTTTTCCCACAGATCTTCGATTCAGGCTTATAATATATCGATACGCTCGAAATTAAACATCGGAAGCTCTCCAGAAATTCAAATGGTCATAACTTTTCACACGGATGTCCGATTCGGGCGCATAATAAGTCGAGAGGCTCGAAATTGAACAACGGAAGCTCTCTTGAAATTCAAATGGTCATAACTTTTCACACTGAGGTCTGATTCAGGCTTATAATATATCGATACGCTCGAAATTAAACATCGGAAGCTCTGCAGAAATTAAAATGGTCATAACTTTTCACACGGATTTCCGATTCGGGCGCATAATATGTCGAGAGGCTCGAAATTGAACAACGGAAGCTCTTGAGAAATTCAATTGGTCATAACTTTTCACACGGATGTCCGATTCGAGCAATTCACATATCGAGACGCTCAGAATTGAACAACGGAAGCTCTTGAGAAATTCAAATGGTCATAACATTTAACTCGAATGTCCAATTTAGACACATCACAAATAGTGACACTCGAAATTGAACAAAGGAAGCTCTCGTGAAATTCAAATGGTCATAACTTTTCACACGAATGTCCGATTCAGGCGCATAATATGTCGAGAGGCTCGAAATTGAACAACGGAAGCTCTTGAGAAATTCAATTGGTCATAACTTTTCACACGGATGTCCGATTCGAGCAATTCACATATCGAGACGCTCAGAATTGAACAACGGAAGCTCTTGAGAAATTCAAATGGTCATAACATTTAACTCGAATGTCCAATTTAGACACATCACAAATAGTGACACTCGAAATGGAACAAAGGAAGCTCTCGTGAAATTCAAATGGTCATAACTTTTCACACGAATGTCCGATTTAGGCGCATAATATGTCGAGAGGCTTGAAATTGAACAACAAAAGCTCTTGAGAAATTCAAATGGTCATAACGTTTCACACGGATGTCCGATTCAGGCTTATAATATATCTATACGCTCGAAATTAAACATCGGAAACTCTCGCAAAATTTAAATGGTCTTAACTTTTCACACGGATGTCCGATTCAGGCGCATAATATGTCGAGAGGCTCGAAATTGAACAACGGAAGCACTTGAGAAATTCAAATGGTCATAACTTTTCACACAGATCTCCGATTCAGGCTTATAATATATCGATACGCTCGACATTAAACATCGAAAACTCTTGACAAATTGAAATGGCCATAACTTTTCACATGGATGTCCGATTCGGGCGCATAATATGTCGAGAGGCTCGAAATTGAACAACAAAAGCTCTTGAGAAATTCAAATGGTCATAACTTTTAACACGGATGTCCGATTCAGGCTTATAATATATCGATACGCTCGAAATTAAACATCGGAAACTCTCGCGAAATTTAAATGGTCTTAACTTTTCACACGGATGTCCGATTCGGGCGCATAATATGTAGAGAGGCTCGAAATTGAACAACCGAAGCTCTCGAGAAATTCAAATGGTCATAACTTTTCCCACAGATCTTCGATTCAGGCTTATAATATATCGATACGCTCGAAATTAAACATCGGAAGCTCTCCAGAAATTCAAATGGTCATAACTTTTCACACGGATGTCCGATTCGGGCGCATAATAAGTCGAGAGGCTCGAAATTGAACAACGGAAGCTCTCTTGAAATTCAAATGGTCATAACTTTTCACACTGAGGTCTGATTCAGGCTTATAATATATCGATACGCTCGAAATTAAACATCGGAAGCTCTGCAGAAATTAAAATGGTCATAACTTTTCACACGGATTTCCGATTCGGGCGCATAATATGTCGAGAGGCTCGAAATTGAACAACGGAAGCTCTTGAGAAATTCAATTGGTCATAACTTTTCACACGGATGTCCGATTCGAGCAATTCACATATCGAGACGCTCAGAATTGAACAACGGAAGCTCTTGAGAAATTCAAATGGTCATAACATTTAACTCGAATGTCCAATTTAGACACATCACAAATAGTGACACTCGAAATTGAACAAAGGAAGCTCTCGTGAAATTCAAATGGTCATAACTTTTCACACGAATGTCCGATTCAGGCGCATAATATGTCGAGAGGCTCGAAATTGAACAACGGAAGCTCTTGAGAAATTCAATTGGTCATAACTTTTCACACGGATGTCCGATTCGAGCAATTCACATATCGAGACGCTCAGAATTGAACAACGGAAGCTCTTGAGAAATTCAAATGGTCATAACATTTAACTCGAATGTCCAATTTAGACACATCACAAATAGTGACACTCGAAATGGAACAAAGGAAGCTCTCGTGAAATTCAAATGGTCATAACTTTTCACACGAATGTCCGATTCAGGCGCATAATATGTCGAGAGGCTTGAAATTGAACAACAAAAGCTCTTGAGAAATTCAAATGGTCATAACTTTTAACACGGATGTCCGATTCAGGCTTATAATATATCGATACGCTCGAAATTAAACATCGGAAACTCTCGCGAAATTTAAATGGTCTTAACTTTTCACATGGATGTCCGATTCGGGCGCATAATATGTCGAGAGGCTCGAAATTGAACAACAGAAGCTCTTGAGAAATTCAAATGGTCATAACTTTTCACACAAATCTTCGATTCAGGCTTATAATATATCGATACGCTCGAAATTAAACATCGGAAACTCTTGACAAATTGAAATGGTCATAACTTTTCACACGAATGTCCGATTCAGGCTTATAATATATCGATACGCTCGAAATTAAACGTCGGAAACTCTCGGGAATTCAAATGGTCATAACTTTTCACACGGATGTTAGATTAAGGCGCATCACATATACAGACACTCGATAATGAACAACGGAAGCTCTCGAGAAATTAAAATGGTCATAACTTTTCACACTGAGGTCCGATTTAGGCTTATAATATGTTGATATGCTCGAAATTAAACATCGGAAGCTCTCGAGAAATTCAAATGGTCATAACTTTTCACAAGAATGTCCGATTCGGGCGCATAATATGTCGAGAGGCTCGAAATAGAGCAACGGAAGCTCTTGAGAAATTCAAATGGTCATAACTTTTCACACGGATGTTAGATTAAGGCGCATCACATATAGAGACGTCGATAATGAACAACGAAAGCTCTTGGGAAATTAAAATGGTCATAACTTTTCACACTGAGGTCCGATTCAGGCTTATAATATATTGATACGCTCGAAATTAAACATCCGAAGCACTCCAGAAATTCAAATGGTCATAACATTTCACACGGATGTCCGATTCGGGCGCATAATATGTCGAGAGGCTCGAAATTGAACAACGGAAGTTCTTGAGAAATTCAAACGGTCATAACTTTTCACACGGATGTTAGATTAAGGCGCATCACATATAGAGACAATCGATAATGAACAACGGAAGCTCTTGAGAAATTCAAGTGGTCATAACATTTAACTCGAATGTCCAATTTAGGCACATCACAAATAGTGACACTCGAAATTGAACAAAGGAAGTTCTCGTGAAATTCAAATGGTCATAACTTTTCACACGAATGTCCGATTCGGGCGCATAATATGTCGAGAGGCTCGGAATTGAACAACGGAAGCTCTTGAGAAATTCAAATGGTCATAACTTTTCACACGGATGTTAGATTAAGGCGCATCACATATAGAGACAATCGATAATGAACAACGGAAGCTCTTAGGAAATTAAGATGGTCATAACTTTTCACATTGAGGTCCGATTCAGGCTTATAATATATTGATACGCTCGAAATTAAACATCGGAAGCTCTCCAGAAATTCAAATGGTCATAACTTTTCACACGGATGTCCGATTCGGGCGCATAATATGTCGAGAGGCTCGAAATTGAACAACGGAAGCTCTTGAGAAATTCAATTGGTCATAACTTTTCACACGGATGTCCGATTCGAGCAATTCACATATCGAGACGCTCAGAATTGAACAACGGAAGCTGTTGAGAAATTCAAATAGTCATAACATTTAACTCGAATGTCCAATTTAGGCACATCACAAATAGTGACACTTGAAATTGAACAAAGGAAGTTCTCGTGAAATTCAAATGGTCATAACTTTTCACACGAATGTCCGATTCGGGCGCATAATATGTCGAAAGGCTCGAAATTGAACAACAAAAGCTCTTGAGAAATTCAAATGGTCATAACTTTTAACACGGATGTCCGATTCTGGCTTATAATATATCAATACGCTCGAAATTAAACATCGGAAACTCTCGCGAAATTTAAATGGTCTTAACTTCTCACATGGATGTCTGATTCGGGCGCATAATATGTCGAGAGGCTCGAAATTGAACAACAGAAGCTCTTGAGAAATTCAAATGGTCATAACTTTTCACACAGATCTTCGATTCAGGCTTATAATATATCGATACGCTCGAAATTAAACATCAGAAACTCTTGACAAATTGAAATGGCCATAACTTTTCACACGGATGTCCGATTCGGGCGCATAATATGTCGAGAGGCTCGAAATTGAACAACGGAAGCTCTTGAGAAATTCAAATGGTCTTAACTTTTCACACGGATGTTAGATTAAGGCGCCTCACATATAGAGACGCTCGATAATGAACAACGAAAGCTCTTGGGAAATTAAAATGGTCATAACTTTTCACACTGATGTCCGATTCAGGCTTATAATATATTGATACGCTCGAAATTAAACATCGGAAGCTCTCCAAAAGTTTAAATGGTCATAACTTTTCACAGGGATGTCCGATTCGGGCGCATAATATGTCGAGAGGCTCGAAATTGAACAACGGAAGCTCTTGAGAAATTCAAACGGTCATAACTTTTCACACGGATGTTAGATTAAGGCGCATCACATATAGAGACAATCGATAATGAACAAATGAAGCTCTTAGGAAATTAAAATGGTCATAACATTTCACATTGAGGTCCGATTCAGGCTTATAATATATTGAGACGTCTGAAATTAAACATCGGAAGCTCTCCAGAAATTCAAATGGTCATAACTTTTCACACGGATGTACGATTCGGGCGCATAATATGTCGAGAGGCTCGAAATTGAACAACGGAAGCTCTTGAGAAATTCAATTGGTCATAACTTTTCACACGGATGTCCGATTCGAGCAATTCACATATCGAGACGCTCAGAATTGAACAACGGGATCTCTTGAGAAATTCAAATGGTCATAACATTTAACTCGAATGTCCAATTTAGGCACATCACAAATAGTGACACTCGAAATTGAACAAAGGAAGTTCTCGTGAAATTCAAATGGTCATAACTTTTCACACGAATGTTCGATTCGGGCGCATAATATGTCGAGAGGCTCGGAATTGAACAATGGAAGCTATTGAGAAATTCAAATGGTCATAACTTTTCCCACGGATGTTAGATTAAGGCGCATCACATATAGAGACGCTCGATAATGAACAACGAAAGCTCTTGGGAAATTAAAATGGTCATAACTTTTCACACTGAGGTCCGATTCAGGCTTATAATATATTGATACGCTCGAAATTAAACATCGGAAGCTCTCCAGAAATTTAAAAGGTCATAACTTTTCACACGGATGTCCGATTCGGGCGCATAATATGTCGAGAGGCTCGAAATTGAACAACGGAAGCACTTGAGAAATTCAAACGGTCATAACTTTTCACACGGATGTTAGATTAAGGCGCATCACATATAGAGACAATCGATAATGAACAACGGAAGCTCTTAGGAAATTAAAATGGTCATAACATTTCACATTGAGGTCCGATTCAGGCTTATAATATATTGATACGCACGAAATTAAACATCGGAAGCTCTCCAGAAATTCAAATGGTCATAACTTTTCATACGGATGTCCGATTCGGGCGCATAATATGTCGAGAGGCTCGAAATTGAACAACGGAAGCTCTTGAGAAATTCAAATGGTCATAACTTTTCACAGGGATGTTAGATTAAGGCGCATCACATATAGAGACGCTCGATAATGAACAACGAAAACTCTTGGGAAATTAAAATGGTCATAACTTTTCACTGTGAGGTCCGATTCAGGCTTAGAGTATATCGATACGCTCGAAATTAAACAACGGAAACTCTCGCGAAATTCAAATGGTCATAACTTTTCACACGGATGTCCGATTCGGGCGCATAATATGTCGAGAGGCTCGAAATTGAACAACGGAAGCTCTTGAGAAATTCAAACGGTCATAACTTTTCACACGGATGTCCGATTCGGGCGCATAATATGTCGAGAGGCTCGAAATTGAACAACGGAAGCTCTTGAGAAATTCAATTGGTCATAACTTTTCACACGGATGTCCGATTCGAGCAATTCACATATCGAGACGCTCAGAATTGAACAACGAAAGCTCTTGAGAAATTCAAATGGTCATAACATTTAACTCGAATGTCCAATTTAGGCACATCACAAATAGTGACACTCGAAATTGAACAAAGGAAGTTCTCGTGAAATTCAAATGGTCATAACTTTTCACACGAATGTCCGATTCGGGCGCATAATATGTCGAGAGGCTCGGAATTGAACAACGGACGCTCTTGAGAAATTCAAATGGTCATAACGTTTCACACGGATGTCCGATTCAGGCTTAGAGTATATCGATACGCTCGAAATTAAACATCGGAAACTCTCGCGAAATTCAAATGGTCATAACTTTTCACACGGATGTCCGATTCGAGCACATAATATGTCGAGAGGCTCGAAATTGAACAACGGAAGCTCTTGAGAAATTCAAACGGTCATAACTTTTCACACGGATGTCCGATTCGGGCGCATAATATGTCGAGAGGCTCGAAATTGAACAACGGAAGCTCTTGAGAAATTCAATTGGTCATAACTTTTCACACGGATGTCCGATTCGAGCAATTCACATATCGAGACGCTCAGAATTGAACAACGGAAGCTCTTGAGAAATTCAAATGGTCATAACATTTAACTCGAATGTCCAATTTAGGCACATCACAAATAGTGACACTCGAAATTGAACAAAGGAAGTTCTCGTGAAATTCAAATGGTCATAACTTTTCACACGAATGTCCGATTCGGGCGCATAATATGTCGAGAGGCTCGGAATTGTACAACGGAAGCTCTTGAGAAATTCAAATGGTCATAACTTTTCACACGGATGTTAGATTAAGGCGCATCACATATAGAGACGCTCGATAATGAACAACGAAAGCTCTTGGGAAATTAAAATGGTCATAACTTTTCACACTGAGGTCCGATTCAGGCTTATAATATATTGAAACGCTCGAAATTAAACATCGGAAGCTCTCCAGAAATTTAAAAGGTCATAACTTTTCACACGGATGTCCGATTCGGGCGCATAATATGTCGAGAGGCTCGAAATTGAACAACGGAAGCTCTTGAGAAATTCAAACGGTCATAACTTTTCACACGGATGTTAGATTAAGGCGCATCACATATAGAGACAATCGATAATGAACAACGGAAGCTCTTAGGAAATTAAAATGGTCATAACTTTTCACATTGAGGTCCGATTCAGGCTTATAATATATTGAGACGCTCGAAATTAAACATCGGAAGCTCTCCAGAAATTCAAATGGTCATAACTTTTCACACGGATGTCCGATTCGGGCGCATAATATGTCGAGAGGCTCGAAATTGAACAACGGAAGCTCTTGAGAAATTCAATTGGTCATAACTTTTCACACGGATGTCCGATTCGAGCAATTCACATATCGAGACGCTCAGAATTGAACAACGGAAGCTCTTGAGAAATTCAAATGGTCATAACATTTAACTCGAATGTCCAATTTAGGCACATCACAAATAGTGACACTCGAAATTGAACAAAGGAAGTTCTCGTGAAATTCAAATGATCATAACTTTTCACACGAATGTCCGATTCGGGCGCATAATATGTCGAGAGGCTCGGAATTGAACAACGGACGCTCTTGAGAAATTCAAATGGTCATAACGTTTCACACGGATGTCCGATTCAGGCTTAGAGTATATCGATACGCTCGAAATTAAACATCGGAAACTCTCGCGAAATTCAAATGGTCATAACTTTTCACACGGATGTCCGATTCGAGCACATAATATGTCGAGAGGCTCGAAATTGAACAACGGAAGCTCTTGAGAAATTCAAACGGTCATAACTTTTCACACGGATGTCCGATTCGGGCGCATAATATGTCGAGAGGCTCGAAATTGAACAACGGAAGCTCTTGAGAAATTCAAATGGTCATAACTTTTCACACGGATGTTAGATTAAGGCGCATCACATATAGAGACTCTCGATAATGAACAACGGAAGCTCTTAGGAAATTAAAATGGTCATAACTTTTCACATTGAGGTCCGATTCAGGCTTATAATATATTGATACGCACGAAATTAAACATCGGAAGCTCTCCAGAAATTCAAATGGTCATAACTTTTCACACGGATGTCCGATTCGGGCGCATAATATGTCGAGAGGCTCGAAATTGAACAACGGAAGCTCTTGAGAAATTCAAATGGTCATAACTTTTCACAGGGATGTTAGATTAAGGCGCATCACATATAGAGACGCTCGATAATGAACAACGAAAGCTCTTGGGAAATTAAAATGGTCATAACTTTTCACTGTGAGGTCCGATTCAGGCTTAGAGTATATCGATACGCTCGAAATTAAACAACGGAAACTCTCGCGAAATTCAAATGGTCATAACTTTTCACACGGATGTCCGATTCGGGCGCATAATATGTCGAGAGGCTCGAAATTGAACAACGGAAGCTCTTGAGAAATTCAAACGGTCATAACTTTTCACACGGATGTCCGATTCGGGCGCATAATATGTCGAGAGGCTCGAAATTGAACAACGGAAGCTCTTGAGAAATTCAATTGATCATAACTTTTCACACGGATGTCCGATTCGAGCAATTCACATATCGAGACGCTCAGAATTGAACAACGGAAGCTCTTGAGAAATTCAAATGGTCATAACATTTAACTCGAATGTCCAATTTAGGCACATCACAAATAGTGACACTCGAAATTGAACAAAGGAAGTTCTCGTGAAATTCAAATGGTCATAACTATTCACACGAATGTCCGATTCGGGCGCATAATATGTCGAGAGGCTCGGAATTGAACAACGGAAGCTCTTGAGAAATTCAAATGGTCATAACTTTTCACACGGATGTTAGATTAAGGCGCATCACATATAGAGACAATCGATAATGAACAACGGAAGCTCTTAGGAAATTAAGATGGTCATAACTTTTCACATTGAGGTCCGATTCAGGCTTATAATATATTGATACGCTCGAAATTAAACATCGGAAGCTCTCCAGAAATTCAAATGGTCATAACTTTTCACACGGATGTCCGATTCGGGCGCATAATATGTCGAGAGGCTCGAAATTGAACAACGGAAGCTCTTGAGAAATTCAATTGGTCATAACTTTTCACACGGATGTCCGATTCGAGCAATTCACATATCGAGACGCTCAGAATTGAACAACGGAAGCTGTTGAGAAATTCAAATGGTCATAACATTTAACTCGAATGTCCAATTTAGGCACATCACAAATAGTGACACTTGAAATTGAACAAAGGAAGTTCTCGTGAAATTCAAATGGTCATAACTTTTCACACGAATGTCCGATTCGGGCGCATAATATGTCGAAAGGCTCGAAATTGAACAACAAAAGCTCTTGAGAAATTCAAATGGTCATAACTTTTAACACGGATGTCCGATTCTGGCTTATAATATATCGATACGCTCGAAATTAAACATCGGAAACTCTCGCGAAATTCAAATGGTCTTAACTTTTCACATGGATGTCCGATTCGGGCGCATAATATGTCGAGAGGCTCGAAATTGAACAACGGAAGCTCTTGAGAAATTCAAACGGTAATAACTTTTCACACGGATGTTAGATTAAGGCGCATCACATATAGAGACAATCGATAATGAACAACAGAAGCTCTTAGGAAATTAAAATGGTCATAACTTTTCACACTGAGGTCCGATTCAGGCTTATAATATATTGATACGCTCGAAATTAAACATCGGAAGCTCTCCAGAAATTTAAAAGGTCATAACTTTTCACACGGATGTCCGATTCGGGCGCATAATATGTCGAGAGGCTCGAAATTGAACAACGGAAGCTCTTGAGAAATTCAATTGGTCATAACTTTTCACACGGATGTCCGATTCGAGCAATTCACATATCGAGACGCTCAGAATTGAACAACGGAAGCTCTTGAGAAATTCAAATGGTCATAACTTTTCACACGGATGTTAGATTAAGGCGCATCACATATAGAGACGCTCGATAATGAACAACGAAAGCTCTTGGGAAATTAAAATGGTCATAACTTTTCACACTGAGGTCCGATTCAGGCTTATAATATATTGATACGCTCGAAATTAAACATCGGAAGCTCTCCAGAAATTTAAAAGGTCATAACTTTTCACACGGATGTCCGATTCGGGCGCATAATATGTCGAGAGGCTCGAAATTGAACAACGGAAGCTCTTGAGAAATTCAAACGGTCATAACTTTTCACACGGATGTTAGATTAAGGCGCATCACATATAGAGACAATCGATAATGAACAACAGAAGCTCTTAGGAAATTAAAATGGTCATAACATTTCACATTGAGGTCCGATTCAGGCTTATAATATATTGAGACGCTCGAAATTAAACATCGGAAGCTCTCCAGAAATTCAAATGGTCATAACTTTTCACACGGATGTCCGATTCGGGCGCATAATATGTCGAGAGGCTCGAAATTGAACAACGGAAGCTCTTGAGAAATTCAAATAGTCATAACTTTTCACACGGATGTCCGATTCGAGCAATTCACATATCGAGACGCTCAGAATTGAACAACGGAAGCTCTTGAGAAATTCAAATGGTCATAACATTTAACTCGAATGTCCAATTTAGGCACATCACAAATAGTGACACTCGAAATTGAACAAAGGAAGCTCTCGTGAAATTCAAATGGTCATAACTTTTCACACGAATGTCCGATTCGGGAGCATAATATGTCGAGAGGCTCGAAATTGAACAACGGAAGCTCTTGAGAAATTCAAATGGTCATAACTTTCAACACGGATGTCCGATGCAGGCTTATAATATATCGATACGCTCGAAATTAAACAACGAAAACTCTCGCGAAATTTAAATGGTCTTAACTTTTCACATGGATGTCCGATTCGGGCGCATAATATGTCGAGAGGCTCGAAATTGAACAACAAAAGCTCTTGAGAAATTCAAATGGTCATAACTTTTAACACGGATGTCCGATTCAGGCTTATAATATATCGATACGCTCGAAATTAAACATCGGAAACTCTCGCGAAATTTAAATGGTCTTAATTTTTCACATGGATGTCCGATTCGGGCGCATAATATGTCGAGAGGCTCGAAATTGAACAACAGAAGCTCTTGAGAAATTCGAATGATCATAACTTTTAATATGGATGTTAGATTAAGGCGCATCACATATAGAGACGCTCGAAAATAAACAACGGAAGCTCTCGAGAAATTAAAATGGTCATAACTTTTCACACTGAGGAACGATTCTGGCTTATAATATATTGATATGCTCGAAATTAAACATCGGAAGCTCTCGAGAAATTCAAATGGTCATAACTTTTCACACGAATGTCCGATTCGGGCTTATAATATGTCGAGAGGCTCGAAATTGATCAACAAAAGCTCTTGAGAAAATCGAATGATCATAACTTTTAACACGGATGTCCGATTCAGGCTTATAATATATCGATAAGCTCGAAATTGAACATCGGAAACTCTCGCGAAATTTAAATGGTCTTAACTCTTCACACGGATGTCCGATTCGGGCGCATAATATGTCGAGAGGCTCGAAATTGAACAACGAAACCTCTTGAGAAATTCAAATGGTCATAACTTTTCACACAGATGTCCGATTAAGGCTTATAATATATCGATACGCTCGAAATAAAACATCGGAAACTCTTGAGAAATTCAAATGGCAATAACATTTCACACGGATGTCCGATTCGGGAGCATAATTTGTCGAGAGGCTCGAAATTGAACAACGGAAGCTCTTGAGAAATTCAAATGGTCATAACTTTTCAGACAGATCTCCGATTCAGGCTTATAATATATCGATACGCTCGAAATTAAACATCGGAAACTCTTGACAAATTGAAATGGCCATAACATTTCACACGGATGTCCGATTCGGGCGCATAATATGTCGAGAGGCTCGAAATTGAACAACGGAAGCTCTTGAGAAATTCAAATGGTCATAACTTTTCACACGGATGTTAGATTAAGGCGCATCACATATAGAGACTCTCGATAATGAACAACGGAAGCTCTTAGGAAATTAAAATGGTCATAACGTTTCACACTGAGGTCCGATTCAGGCTTATAATATATTGATACGCTCGATATTAAACATCGGAAGCTCTCCAGAAATTAAAATGGTCATAACTTTTCACACGGATTTCCGATTCGGGCGCATAATATGTCGAGAGGCTCGAAATTGAACAACGAAACCTCTTGAGAAATTCAAATGGTCATAACTTTTCACACAGATGTCCGATTAAGGCTTATAATATATCGATACGCTCGAAATTAAACATCGGAAACTCTTGAGAAATTCAAATGGCAATAACATTTCACACGGATGTCCGATTCGGGAGCATAATATGTCGAGAGGCTCGAAATTGAACAACGCAAGCTCTTGAGGTCAAAACTTTTCTGACGGATGTTAGATTAAGGCGCATCACATATAGAGACGCTCGATAATGAACAATGGAAGCTCTTGGGAAATTAAAATGGTCATAACTTTTCACACTGAGGTCCGATTCAGGCTTATAATATATTGATACGCTCGAAATTCAACATCGGAAGCCTTCCGGAAATTCAAATGGTCATAACTTTTCACACGGATGTCCGATTCGAGCAAATCACATATTGACATGCTCAGAATTGAACAACGGAAGCTCTTGTGAAATTCAAATGGTCATAACATTTAACTCGAACTTCTAATTTAGGCGCATCACATATAGTGACACTCGAAATTGAACAACGGAAGCTCTCGTGAAATTCAAATGGTCATAAATTTTCACACGGATGTCCGATTCAGGCTTACAATAAATCGATACGCTCGAAATTAAACATCGGAAACTCTCGAGAAATTCAAATGGCCATAACTTTTCCCACGGATGTCGGATTCGGAAGCATATTATGTCGAGAGGCTCGAAATTGAACAACGGAAGCTCTTGAGAAATTCAAATCGTTATAACTTTTCACACTGAGGACCGATTCCGGCTTATAATATATCGATACGCTCAAAATTTAACATCGGAAACTCATGCGAAATTCAAATGGTGATAACTTTTCACACGGATGTCCGATTCGATCGCATTAGATGTCGAGAGGCTCAAAATTGAACAAAGGAAGCTCTTGAGAAATTCAAATGGTCATAACTTTTCAGACGGATGTCCGATTCAGGCTTATAATATATCGATACGCTCGAAATTAAACATCGGAAACTCTTGCGAAATTTAAATGGTCATAACTTTTCACACGGATGTCCGATTCAGGCGCATAATATGTCGAGAGGCTCGACATTGAACAACAGAAGCTCTTGAGAAATTCAAATGGTCATAACTTTTCACACGGATGTCCGATTCGAGCAAATCACATATCGACATGCTCAGAATTGAACAACGGAAGCTCTTGTGAAATTCAAATGGTCATAACATTTAACTCGAACTTCTAATTTAGGCACATCACATATAGTGACACTAGAAATTGAACAACGGAAGCTCTCGTGAAATTCAAATGGTCATAAATTTTCACACGGATGTCCGATTCAGGCTTACAATAAATCGATACTCTCGAAATTAAACATCGGAAACTCTCGAGAAATTCAATTGGCCATAACTTTTCACACGGATGTTCGATTCGGGCGCATAATATGTCGAGAGGCTCGAAATTGAACAACGGAAGCTCTTGAGAAATTCAAATGCTCATAACTTTTCACACGGATGTCCGATTCAGGCAAATCACATATCGAGACGCTCAAAATTGAACAACGGAAGCTCTCGAGAAATTCAAATGGTCATAACTTTTCACATGGATGTCCGATTCGGGCGCATAATATGTCGAGATGCTCGAAATTGAACAACGAAAGCTCTTGAGAAATTCAAATGGTCCTAACTTTTCACACGGATGTCCGATTCAGGCTTATAATATATCGATACGCTCGAAATTAAACATCGGAAACTCTTGCGAAATTTAAATGGTCTTAACTTTTCACACGGATGTCCGATTCAGGCGCATAATATGTCGAGAGGCTCGAAATTGAACAATGGAAGCTCTTGAGAAATTCAAATGGTCATAACTTTTCACACGGATGTCCTATTCGAGCAAATCACATATCGACATGCTCAGAATTGAACAACGGAAGCTCTTGTGAAATTCAAATGGTCATAACATTTTACTCGAACTTCTAATTTAGGTGCATCACATATAGTGACACTCGAAATTGAACAACGGAAGCTCTCGTGAAATTCAAATGGTCATAAATTTTCACACGGATGTCCGATTCAGGCTTACAATAAATCGATACGCTCGAAATTAAACATCGGAAACTCTCGAGAAATTCAATTGGCCATAACTTTTCCCACGGATGTCCGATTCGGGAGCATATTATGTCGAGAGGCTCGAAATTGAACAACGGAAGCTCTTGAGAAATTCAAATGGTCATAACTTTTCACACTGAGGACCGATTCCGGTTTATAATATATCTATACGCTCAAAATTTAACATCGGAAACTCTCGAGAAATTCAAATGGTCATAACTTTTCACACGGATGTCCGATTCGATCGCATTAGATGTCGAGAGGCTCGAAATTGAACAAAGGAAGCTCTTGAGAAATTCAAATGGTCATAACTTTTCACACGGATGTCCGATTCAGGCTTATAATATATCGATACGCTCGAAATTAAACATTGAAAACTCTCGAGAAATTCAAATGGTCATAACTTTTAACACGAATGTCCGATTCGGGTGCATAATATGTCGAGAGGCTCGAAATTGAACAACAGAAGCTCTTGAGTAATTCAAATGGTCATAACTTTTAACACAGATGTCCGATTCAGGTTTATAATATATCCATACGCTCAAAATTAAACATCGGAAACTCTCGTGAAATTTAAATGGTCTTAACTTTTCACACGGATGTCCGATTCGGGCGCATAATATGTCGAGAGGCTCGAAATTGAACAACGGAAGCTCTTGAGAAATTCAAATGGTCATAACTTTTCACACAGATCTCCGATTCAGGCTTATAATATATCGATACGCTCGAAATTAAACATCGGAAACTCTTGACAAATTCAAATGGCCATAACTTTTCACACGGATGTCCGATTCGGGCGCATAATATGTCGAGAGGCTTGAAATTGAACAACGGAAGCTCTTCAGAAATTCAAATGGTCATAACTTTTCACACGGATGTTAGATTAAGGCGCATCACATATAGAGACACTCGATAATGAACAACGGAAGCTCTTAGGAAATTAAAATGGTCATAACTTTTCACACTGAGGTCCGATTCAGGCTCATAATATATTGATACGCTCGAAATTAAACATCGGAAGCTCTCCAGAAATTCAAATGGTCATAACTTTTCACACGGATGTCCGATTCGGGCGCATAATAAGTCGAGAGGCTCGAAATTGAACAACGGAAGCTCTCTTGAAATTCAAATGGTCATAACTTTTCACACTGAGGTCTGATTCAGGCTTATAATATATCGATACGCTCGAAATTAAACATCGGAAGCTCTGCAGAAATTCAAATGGTCATAACTTTTCACACGAATTCCCGATTCGGGGCCATAATATGTCGAGAGGCTCGAAATTGAACAACGGAAGCTCTTGAGAAATTCAAATGGTCATAACGTTTCACACGGATGTCCGATTCAGGCTTAGAGTATATCGATACGCTCGAAATTAAACATCGGAAACTCTCGCGAAATTCAAATGGTCATAACTTTTCACACGGATGTCCGATTCGGGCGCATAATATGTCGAGAGGCTAGAAATTGAACAACGAAAGCTCTTGAGAAATTCAAATGCTCATAACTTTTCACACGGATGTCCGATTCAGGCAAATCACATATCGAGACGCTCAAAATTGAACAACGGAAACTCTTGAGAAATTCAAATGGTCATAACTTTTCACACCGATGTTAGATTAAGGCGCATCACATATAGAGACGCTCGAAAATGAACAACGGAAGCTCTCGAGAAATTAAAATGGTCATAACTTTTCACACTGAGGTCCGATTCAGGCTTATAATATATTGATTTGCTCGAAACTAAACATCGGAAACTCTTGACAAATTCAAATGGCCATAACTTTTCACACGGATGTCCGATTCGGGCGCATAATATGTCGAGAGGCTCGAAATTGAACAACGGAAGCTCTTGAGAAATTCAAATGGTCATAACTTTTCCCATAGATCACCGATTCAGTCTTATAATATATCGATACGCTCGAAATTAAATATCGGAAACTCTTGACAAATTCAAATGGCCATAACATTTCACACGGATGTCCGATTCGGGCGCATAATATGTCGAGAGGCTCGAAATTGAACAACGGAAGCTCTTGAGAAATTCAAATGGTCATAACTTTTCACACGGATGTTAGATTAAGGCGCATCACATATAGAGACACTCGATAATGAACAACGGAAGCTCTTAGGAAATTAAAATGGTCATAACTTTTCACACTGAGGTCCGATTCAGGCTTATAATATATTGATACGCTCGAAGTTAAACATCGGAAGCTCTCCAGAAATTCAAATGGTCATAACTTTTCACACGGATGTCCGATTCGGACGCATAATATGTCGAGAGGCTCGAAATTGAACAACGGAAGCTCTCGTGAAATTCAAATGGTCATAACTTTTCACACTGAGGTCTGATTCAGGCTTATAATATATCGATACGCTCGAAATTAAACATCGGAAGCTCTCCAGAAATTCAAATGGTCATAACTTTTCACACGGATTCCCGATTCGGGGCCATAATATGTCGAGAGGCTCGAAATTGAACAACGGAAGCTCTTGAGAAATTCAAATGGTCATAACGTTTCACACGGATGTCCAATTCAGGCTTATATTATATCGATACGCTCGAAATTAAACATCGGAAACTCTCGCAAAATTCAAATGGTCATAACTTTTCACACGGATGTCCGATTCGGGCGCATAATATGTCGAGAGGCTCGAAATTGAACAACGGAAGCTCTTGAGAAATTCAAATGCTCATAACTTTTCACACGGATGTCCGATTCAGGCAAATCACATATCGAGACGCTCAAAATTGAACAACGGAAGCTCTTGAGAAATTCAAATGGTCATAACTTTTCACGCGGATGTTAGATTAAGGCGCATCACATATAGAGACGCTCGAAAATGAACAACGGAAGCTCTCGAGAAATTAAAATGGTCATAACTTTTCACACTGAGGTCCGATTCAGGCTTATAATATATTGATATGCTCGAAACTAAACATCGGAAACTCTTGACAAATTCAAATGGCCATAACTTTTCACACGGATGTCCGATTCGGGCGCATAATATGTCGAGAGGCTCGAAATTGAACAACGGAAGCTCTTGAGAAATTCAAATGGTCATAACTTTTCCCACAGATCACCGATTCAGGCTTATATTATATCGATACGCTCGAAATTAAACATCGGAAACTCTCGCAAAATTCAAATGGTCATAACTTTTCACACGGATGTCCGATTCGGGCGCATAATATGTCGAGAGGCTCGAAATTGAACAACGGAAGCTCTTGAGAAATTCAAATGCTCATAACTTTTCACACGGATGTCCGATTCAGGCAAATCACATATCGAGACGCTCAAAATTGAACAACGGAAGCTCTTGAGAAATTCAAATGGTCATAACTTTTCACGCGGATGTTAGATTAAGGCGCATCACATATAGAGACGCTCGAAAATGAACAACGGAAGCTCTCGAGAAATTAAAATGGTCATAACTTTTCACACTGAGGTCCTGTTCAGGCTTATAATATATTGATATGCTCGAAACTAAACATCGGAAGCTCTCGAGAAATTCAAATGGTCATAACTTTTCACACGGATGTCCGATTCGGGCGCATAATATGTCGAGATGCTCGAAATTGAACAACGGAAGCTATTGAGAAATTCAAATGGTCCTAACTTTTCACACGGATGTCCGATTCAGGCTTATAATATATCGATACGCTCGAAATTAAACATCGGAAACTCTTGCGAAATTTAAATGGTCTTAACTTTTCACACGGATGTCCGATTCAGGCGCATAATATGTCGAGAGGCTCGAAATTGAACAATGGAAGCTCTTGAGAAATTCAAATGGTCATAACTTTTCACACGGATGTCCTATTCGAGCAAATCACATATCGACATGCTCAGAATTGAACAACGGAAGCTCTTGTGAAATTCAAATGGTCATAACATTTTACTCGAACTTCTAATTTAGGCGCGTCACATATAGTGACACTCGAAATTAAACATCGGAAACTCTCGAGAAATTCAATTGGCCATAACTTTTCCCACGGATGTCCGATTCGGGAGCATATTATGTCGAGAGGCTCGAAATTGAACAACGGAAGCTCTTGAGAAATTCAAATGGTCATAACTTTTCACACTGAGGACCGATTCCGGTTTATAATATATCTATACGCTCAAAATTTAACATCGGAAACTCTCGAGAAATTCAAATGGTCATAACTTTTCACACGGATGTCCGATTCGATCGCATTAGATGTCGAGAGGCTCGAAATTGAACAAAGGAAGCTCTTGAGAAATTCAAATGGTCATAACTTTTCACACGGATGTCCGATTCAGGCAAATCACATATCGAGACGCTCAAAATTGAACAACGGAAGCTCTTGAGAAATTCAAATGGTCATAACTTTTCACACGGATGTTAGATTAAGGCGCATCACATATAGAGACGCTCGAAAATGAACAACGGAAGCTCTCGAGAAATTAAAATGGTCATAACTTTTCACACTAAGGTCCGATTCAGGCTTATAATATATTGATATGCTCGAAACTAAACATCGGAAGCTCTCGAGAAATTCAAATGGTCATAACTTTTCACACGGATGTCCGATTCGGGCGCATAATATGTCGAGATGCTCGAAATTGAACAACGGAAGCTCTTGAGAAATTCAAATGGTCCTAACTTTTCACACGGATGTCCGATTCAGGCTTATAATATATCGATACGCTCGAAATTAAACATCGGAAACTGTTGCGAAATTTAAATGGTCTTAACTTTTCACACGGATGTCCGATTCAGGCACATAATATGTCGAGAGGCTCGAAATTGAACAATGGAAGCTCTTGAGAAATTCAAATGGTCATAACTTTTCACACGGATGTCCTATTCGAGCAAATCACATATCGACATGCTCAGAATTGAACAACGGAAGCTCTTGTGAAATTCAAATGGTCATAACATTTTACTCGAACTTCTAATTTAGGCGCATCACATATAGTGACACTCGAAATTGAACAACGGAAGCTCTCGTGAAATTCAAATGGTCATAAATTTTCACACGGATGTCCGATTCAGGCTTACAATAAATCGATACGCTCGAAATTAAACATCGGAAACTCTCGAGAAATTCAATTGGCCATAACTTTTCCCACGGATGTCCGATTCGGGAGCATATTATGTCGAGAGGCTCGAAATTGAACAACGGAAGCTCTTGAGAAATTCAAATGGTCATAACTTTTCACACTGAGGACCGATTCCGGTTTATAATATATCTATACGCTCAAAATTTAACATCGGAAACTCTCGAGAAATTCAAATGGTCATAACTTTTCACACGGATGTCCGATTCGATCGCATTAGATGTCGAGAGGCTCGAAATTGAACAAAGGAAGCTCTTGAGAAATTAAAATGGTCATAACTTTTCACACTGAGGTCCGATTCAGGCTTATAATATATTGATATGCTCGAAACTAAACATCGGAAACTCTTGACAAATTCAAATGGCCATAACTTTTCACACGGATGTCCGATTCGGGCGCATAATATGTCGAGAGGCTCGAAATTGAACAACGGAAGCTCTTGAGAAATTCAAATGGTCATAACTTTTCCCACAGATCACCGATTCAGGCTTATAATATATCGATACGCTCGAAATTAAATATCGGAAACTCTTGACAAATTCAAATGGCCATAACTTTTCACACGGATGTCCGATTCGGGCGCATAATGTAACATCCTGGAAATTTCTATCCGGAATTTTTGGAAACGATGTATTTTGAATGAGTATATATAAGTATTATTCAGTGTATATGCCTATATGTTCTTGGTACAAGTAGGAATAGCGGGGGGCAAGATATGCGGGTTAGGCTATTTAAGGGAGAGAAATCCATAACTGGGAGGTTATGAGTTAATTCTTAATTAATTAGTTAAAAATCATCGTTTTGCGTGCGACTTAGAATTTAACGAAAACAACCTCTAAACCACACTCGGGGTTTCATTCTGAGCGTTTTGATATATATATTGCTTGCTTTCGAAAACTGGCCCCGGCGGACGCAGAGAAACGCGAGAAACTGGAATCAGAGAAACGACACGCAAACCGAGGCAGGATTTTAGCGTTTCAAAGGTCAGATTTTTCTCACTTTTGTGACTGAGTATGGGTCACAGTCAAAAAGAGAAAGCGGGCCCTTTTTGCTCCAATCAAATAGGGACATGTGGCAGAGCTTGAATAAAATAATAAGAAAAGAGGAAAAAGCCTTTTAAAAACCAAAAAGCAACTCTCTCTCTCTTCACTCAGCAGAAAACATTGCAGAAGCCTTCTCTCTCCCTCTCCCTCACGTTGCCTTTCTTCTCCCTCATTCTCCATTGAAGCTCCACACAAAGCTTCAACCTTTGGCCATCATTTTTGCCCCAAATCGTGAAAGGAGAGCATTTTCGGGGTCGTGAAGTGCGTGGCTACGAGTGGGACTTCGAAAATCCAGGTTTGGGTGGACTTCTTTCTCTCTTAAATTTCGTGGGTATGGGGTTTTGGGAGATATGATGGGTGGTTTTGTTAGTTTTCTGCTGTGTGATGATTATTTGTGAAGGCATTTGCTGAAAACTTGTTGAAATCGCCATGTTTGGATGAGTTAGACATACCCTTTCTGTTTTAGGGTTTTTGTGATGATGTTTGTGATGTTTATATGCTGAAATTGCTGATGGAAATCTGTTAGAGACGAAGGGTAGAACTAACCCAAGGTTAGAAAGTGAGAATGTGATGTTATGAGTGGAAAAAGAGTGAGACTTTGAGAGTTGGAGGCTAAGTCTGAATTCTGTGGTAAATGGAGGTTAAAGTGAGTTAATACTAGCTTGAAATGTCATTTAGGACATGTAAGAAAGGTTAGGCTGAGCTAGAGAGAAAAACAAATGACCAAAGTGAACAAAGAGCCATTGCTAGGGCAAATTTGGGTGTTGAAGAGTCAAATTTTGATTCGGTGAGATTTTAGGTGTAAATCCAGTTTGAACAAGTCTAAATGGATGTTATGGACTGGTGTGAGGTGAGAGTTTGCCTCAAATTTACCTCATTCTAAATTTCACTTTTCAAACCTAGAAAACCCATTGAATTGAGGGGTTTTGGACACCTAGATTCTGTGTTGCGGTGTTTTGAAGCTTGATTTTGGGTTAGACATGATTGATACATGAATTGGGACTTGTAGGAATTGATTTGGGCAAGATTGGATGAGGGGAAGTGTGGTTTTCGAAATATACTCTTTGTGCAGATTTTGCTGTAAAATTGTGCAGCAGAATTCTGCACAAGTGCAGAAAAATCCATGTATTTTTGCTGGTTGTGGAAAGAGTAATGTAAAATGAGTTCTGGATGTTTGCTAGTAGATCCCAACGGTCAAAATGTAGGCTTATGCACTATAGACTTCCAGAAAAATTTTGGAGTCGATCCAACGGTTAACAAATTGGATCGAAGGAATTGTTACTGGGGTCTTTGAGTGGGAAAAGCTGTGATTTTTGGTTGGTGTTTTGGCAGAGTTTTCTGCCTTTGCTTTGTTTTGCTTGGCTGTGATAGCTTGTGCTGTGTGAATGTTGTTTTGCTTGGATGTTGTGGAAGCTTGGGAGGATTGATGGGGACCCGGTGTTGAGAGAAACGAGGATATGGGCTACGTGGGAGTACGTGAGCTCAGTTGGAGGTGGGCAACAGGGGATGGTGGGTTTATGCGCGCATTGTGGATGTGGAAAACTTGTTGTGCACCATCGCCCGACCGCCACCTAGTACCACATGTGATGGGTACCCCATAATTCTACAAGCTTGAGATGAGGAAGTGTTGAAGGGTGAAACTTCCTGCTTTTACTGTTGACCACAGAGTGGTACCTGGAGATATGTCGCGGGGGTCAGGAGACCTTGGGGACGTCAGGTGGGGTGCTATTGCCCAAAACCAAGCTTGACCAATCCCGACCCAACCCGGGCATAGTCGGTCAGTGAGAACCTGTGATGTACCTAAACAGGCGAGCTCCTGGCAGTCAACAGATAAAAGGAAAACAAGACCACAAAGCAAGGAGGCTTGTGGTGGCTGGCCAGCTGTGAATTTTGTGTAATATGTGGATGGTGGCCTCTGGTAATCGATTACCAAGGGTGGGTAATCGATTACAAGGCTTAAAATTGAGGACAGGAGGCTAAGATGGTCTCTGGTAATCGATTACCAAGGGGTGTAATCGATTACCAGGCTTGAAAACGAAGTCAGGAAACTTAGGGAGCCTCTGGTAATCGATTACCAGCCTGTGTAATCGATTACACAGAGGAATGGGTCACTGGTAATCGATTACCAGGCATGTGTAATCGATTACACAGTGTATTATTGCATATTTCATGTCCTGAGGCTGTGTAATTCAAGTTTAGCCTCTGGTAATCGATTACCAAGGCTGTGTAATCGATTACCAGAGATGGAAAGCCTTAAAATACCCCTTTTTATTGCATGTAGTGTTTATGAGACGCATCGTGTGCAGCACAGTTAGATTCTTGTGAAAGAGTCTACCCCTTTCTCTTCTTCCTTGTAGATCGTGATGGCGGCGCAGCTAATCCGTGATCGAGTAGAGATGGAGTGCCTAGAGGGAGCTTGGGAGACCCTCGAAGGCAACACGAGGTGCCGATTTCGGGGCACCATTCGATTCACGGCTACTTCTTTGGTGCATCCAGATGAACCTGCACGGACGCTTCAGCGCACTGTGGAGTGGATACTACCCACGCCTACACCATATCGTCTAGTGGAGCCCGTTCAAGTGATCGAGGTAACGTCATCCGAGGAAGACCTGGAGGAGCTACCTCCTGAGCCTGCTGTGGATGCCCTTGACTTTCTAGAGGGTGATGAGGATCCACTTCTCGAGGTGGATTCTCCCGAGGAAGTCATGTCGGCATCTGAGGCAGACTCTACGGAGGATAGCGGCCCGAGGGAGATGGCGATCAGCGGGGGCTCTTCATCCTAGTGGACAGCTTTTTGGATTAGTTTTGTATACTTTTTGAGGGTGGGTGTATCTAGGACTAACTGTTAGGTTTACTCTTTTGTTTTTGTATGGGTAGACCTGATGTATAGGCATTTGATGATTGTATACATGTGGCTGAAGCCACCACTATGGACACCTTTGCTCTGGATGACACTATATATTTTGTAAAACTCCCATATTTTGGACAGCTTTAAATGATGAATGCATTTATGATCGATCTTGTTCTTTGAAAAGAAAGCGTTAGTAACTTTATTTGTAAAAGAGTTTATCGACCGTATTTTATTCTTTTATTTTCACGTGACGACCTAAAGTAATGGCTGGTACGTTCTTTCTTTTGAAAAAGCAAAAATAGTTTAGAGATTATGAGCAGTGAGAAAGAAATGACTCCGAACAGAGTTGTGAACTGGCCATTCAGGACTCTATAGTGAGGATTTTCCTTCGAAAACTTGTTTTAGTGAAAAGAGAAAGAAATGAAAAAGAAAAAGAAGAAGAAAAAAAAAATACCATGGTTTTTGTTAATTAAATCATTACTATTAAACCAGTCATTATTTTGGGGACGCCACAATTGGTGGTATCAGAGCAAGGTTGGATTCTAGTGAACCTGTTTATGGTCTTGCTGTGTGAATGCTGTGTATCTCTGAAACTTGGGAGTAGGTTTCGGGGAGTGACGTTAAGTCACACATTGTGTGTATTTCTGCCTTATTGTCTTGAGCATGGATGTGTGACTGATTCATAGGGTTGTTGTGTGTATGAGTATGTATAAAGAGAAGGATGTAGTTATAACTGTCATAGCCTGTGTGGTACACTCTCTCCTTAGGATTTCTTGGGTGCTAATAGTTTCCCTACAGGATAGGTATGGCAGGACGTGGTAGGGATCAGAACCGTGATGTCCTTGACCGCATCACCGCTGTGCTGGAAACTCTAGTGCAGGAACGTGATGTGGAGCCGGCGGAGTATCGGGGACTCATGGCTTTCCGTAAGAACCACCCGCCAAAGTTCAGTGGAGACTATGATCCGGAAGGTGCTAGGTTGTGGTTAGCTGAGACGGAGAAGATTTTCGAGGCGATGGGTTGCCTTGAGGAGCATAAGGTCCTTTATGCAACATTTATGCTCCAAGGAGAGGCCGAGAATTGGTGGAAGTTCGTGAAGCCTTCATTTGTTGCACCTGGAGGCGTGATTCCTTGGAATGACTTCAAGGACAAATTCCTGGAGAATTACTTCCCACGAGATCTCAGGAAGCGGAAGGCGAGGGAATTTCTGGATTTGAAGCAAGGAAACATGTCTGTTGGGGAGTACACGGCTAAGTTTAATGAGCTTCTGCAGTATTGGCCTCAATACCAAGATGCTCGGAATGAGGAAGATTTATGTGCTCAGTTTGAGAATGGGCTTCGGTTGGAGATCCAACAGGCGGTTAGTTATATGCAGATCACGGATTTTAATCAGTTGGTGACAAAGTGCAGGATTTTTGAAGATAAGATGAAGGAGAGGCAAGCTAGAGGAGTTGGAGGACCTCAGAGGAACCATCCTTTTAGAGGAAATGGTAACAAGAGGATGAAGCCGTATGCTAGCAACAAGGGGAAGCAACCTATGGCTGCCTCCAACATGAGCCAGTCAAGGGGACTGGGGTACAATGCTTTCAGTGTGGAGGACCGCATCTTAAGAGGAATTGCCCACAGCTCCAGCAGACACAGGAGAACCGTTGTTATGTGTGTGGCAAGGTGGGCCATTATGCTCGAGAATGTAGGGTGACCGGGAGGCCGACAGTAACTGCCAATTCCAACACCGTCAATCGTGGACCCACTAATTCCACAAGGAGCGGTAATGTTAGCAACAACAACATTAGTGGTGGAAGACCAAAGTACCCTCTCGGGTATTTGCTATGAGTGGCTCAGAAGCGGCTGCCTCCGACGATTTGATACGGGGTAAGTGTTTGATTGCTGATAAACTACTAGATGTACTTTATGATTCAGGTGCCACACATTCTTTCATATCTCATGCATGTGTGGAGAGGTTGGGGTTATGTGCGACGGAGTTGCCATATGATATGGTGGTGTCTACTCCGACGAGCGAGCCTGTAACCACCTCTCGGGTGTGTTTGAAGTGTCCTATAATTGTTGAGGGTCGATCTTTTATGGCGGACTTGATTTGCCTACCTTTAGCTCATCTAGATGTGATCTTGGGGATGGATTGGTTATCTACTAACCATATCTTTCTAGACTGTAAGGAGAAGATGCTAGTGTTTGGTGAAGATGTAGTTCCACGTGAACCATTGAAAGAGGATGCGGCCAACGAAGAAACGGAAGATGTTCGAACTTACATGGTGTTGTTCTCTATGTATGTGGAAGAGGACGCTGAAGTTAGTTGTATACCGGTGGTGTCAGAATTTCCAGAAGTTTTTCCGGATGATATTTGTGAATTGCCACCTGAGAGAGAAGTGGAATTCATTATTGACTTGGTGCCTGGGGCGAATCCAGTGTCGATTGCGCCTTATAGAATGTCTCCGGTAGAACTAGCAGAGGTGAAGGCATAAGTGCAGGATCTTTTGAGCAAACAATTTGTTCGTCCAAGTGCATCACCATGGGGAGCACCGGTCTTGTTGGTTAAAAAGAAGGATGGAAGTATGAGGATGTGTGTGGACTACCGGCAGTTGAACAAGGTCACTATCAAGAACAAATATCCGCTACCAAGGATAGATGATTTGATTGACCAATTGAGGGGAGCAACGGTATTTTCGAAGATAGATCTGCGATCGGGGTATCATCAAATCCGAGTTAAGAAGGAAGATATCCCAAAGACTGCGTTTCGGACTCGGTATGGGCACTACGAGTATTTAGTCATGCCATTTGGAGTGACTAATGCTCCGGCTATTTTCATGGACTATATGAACCGTATATTCCATGATTACTTGGACCAATTTGTGGTTGTGTTTATTGATGATATCCTAGTGTATTCAAGGAATAAGGAGGAGCATGAGAAGCACTTGAGGATTGTGTTGCATATCCTGAGGGATAGGAAGTTGTTCGCCAAATTGTCAAAATGTGACTTTTGGTTGGAGAAAGTGCAGTTCTTGGGGCACGTGATTTCTAAGGATGGGGTTGCGGTGGATCCAAACAAGGTGGAGTCGGTTATGGAGTGGCAACAACCGACAACTCCAACGGAGGTTCGAAGTTTCTTGGGGTTAGCTGGCTATTATAGAAAATTCATTGAAGGATTTTCTAAATTGGCATTGCCCCTAACTAAGTTGACTCGTAAGAATGAGAAGTTTGTCTGGAATGAGAAGTGTGATCAAAGTTTCCAAGAGTTGAAGAGGCGGTTGACGACAACTCCAGTGTTAATTTTGCCCGACCCTAAGAGAACATTTGAAGTGTATTGCGATGCAAGCGGGCAAGGCTTGGGATGTGTGTTGATGCAAGAGGGAAGAGTAGTGGCTTATGCTTCACGTCAATTACGTCCTCATGAAGTTAACTATCCGACTCATGACTTGGAACTAGCAGCGGTGGTCTTTGCCTTAAAGATTTGGAGGCATTATTTGTACGGTACTCGTTTTGAAGTTTTCAGTGATCACAAGAGTCTCAAATACTTGTTCGATCAGAAGGAACTCAATATGAGACAACGAAGATGGATGGAGTTCCTCAAGGATTATGATTTTGGACTTTCCTACCATCCAGGAAAGGCTAATGTAGTAGCCGATGCGCTAAGCCGGAAATCTTTACATGTTGCGACTATGATGAGTTTGGAGCAGAGATTGATAGAGGAGTTCCGGAGATTTGAATCTAGCAATCGAGGTGCGACCCAAGAGCTTATTTGTGGGAACGTTGCAGATTACCAATGAATTTGTAGACCACATACGCGAGGCTCAAGGGATGATCCGTTTTTGCAAGGCAAGGTGTTAGATGTAATGGGGG
Organism: Glycine soja; assembly: GCF_004193775.1. Taxonomy (NCBI): domain Eukaryota; kingdom Viridiplantae; phylum Streptophyta; class Magnoliopsida; order Fabales; family Fabaceae; genus Glycine; species Glycine soja. The sequence goes on from NW_021143645.1 coordinate 76,400, forward strand.
ATAAGGGTGTGGAGTTTGAGAAGGATACAACCGGGTTAATTAGATTCAAGGGGAGGATATGTGTGCCATCTCTAGATGATTTGAAAGTTAAGATTTTGGAGGAAGCACATAAAAGTCGTCTTAGTTTCCATCCAGGAATGACTAAGATGTACCAAGATTTGAAGAGAAGTTTTTGGTGGCATGGCATGAAGAAAGATGTAGCCGAATATGTAGCAAGATGTTTGACATGTCAAAAGGCTAAGGTTGAGCACCAACGACCATCGGGAGAATTGAAGCATTGGAGATTCCGGAATGGAAATGGGAGAGCATATCTATGGATTTTGTATCTAGTTTACCCAAGACTAGTCGTTGGACATGATGCGGTGTGGGTCATAGTAGATCGACTCCACCAAATCTGCTCCATTTTATTCCGGTGAATATGAAGTATAGAATGGAAAAGCTAGTGGAGTTGTACATCAAAGAAATAGTAAGGTTGCATGGAATTCCTTCTAGTATTGTATCTGACAGGGATCCAAGGTTCACTTCGCGATTTTGGACGAGTCTACATGAGGCCTTGGGGACAAAGCTGAAGCTTGGTTCAGCTTATCATCCTCAACAGATGGTCAGACTGAACGAACCATTCAGACTCTAGAGGATCTACTTCGGGCGTGTATTATAGAGCAACAAGGTAGCTGGATGATTGTTTGCCATTGATTGAGTTTACTTACAACAATAGCTACCAAGCCAGTATTGGTATGGCTCCTTTGAAGCTTTATATGGACGAAAGTGCAAAATCCTATTTGTTGGTATGATGATGGAGAAGCAGTACTTCTTGGACCTGAAATGCTACAACAGATTAATGAACAATGAGGTTGATTCGAGAGAAGATAAAAGCATCTCAGGATAGGCAGAAGAGCTACTATGATAGAAGGAGGAAGCCACTAGATTTTCAGGAAGGAGAACATGTGTTTTGAAGGTTTCTCCCTTAACCGGAGTCGGAAGGCTCTTAAAGCTAGGAAGTTGACACCCAAGTATCTAGGTCCATATCAAATTTTGAAGAAGATTGGCCTGTAGCTTATCATATCGCCTTACCTCCGAGTTTATCGAATTTGCATCCTGTGTTCCATGTCTCTCAACTGAGACGGTACAACCCAGATCCATCACATATACTTGCAGTGACGAGGTACAGTGAAGGATAACCTCACCTATAGAGCACAACCTCAGGAAATCACTGACCGAAGGATGAAGTCGTTGAGAGGAAAGGAGATCGCATTGGTGAAGGTGCAATGGGGAACCGATGAGGGTGATTCTACATGGGAGTTGGAGGATAGGATGAGAGAATTGTACCCAAGTTTGTTCATAGAGTAGTTAATTTCGGGGGACGAAATTCCTAAAAGGGTGGGGAGTATTGTAACATCCTGGAAATTTCTATCCGGAATTTTGGAAACGATGTATTTTGAAATGAGTATATATAAGTATTATTCAGTGTATATGCCTATATGTTCTTGGTAGAAGTAGGAATAGCGGGGGCAAGATATGCGGGTTAGGCTATTTAAGGGAGAGAATCCATAACTGGGAGGTTATGAGTTAATTCTTAATTAATTAGTTAAAAATCATCGTTTTGCGTGCGACTTAGAATTTAATGAAAACAACCTCTAAACCACACTCGGGGTTTCATTCTGAGCGTTTTGATATATATATTGCTTGCTTTCGAAAATTGGCCCCGGCGGACGCAGAGAAACGCGAGAAACTGGAATCAGAGAAACGACACGCCAAACCGAGGCAGGATTTTAGCGTTTCAAAGGTCAGATTTTTCTCACTTTTGTGACTGAGTATGGGTCACAGTCAAAAAGAGAAAGCGGGCCCTTTTTGCTC
>NW_021143646.1:0-9020 GCF_004193775.1 Glycine soja
AAAATAAAGCGAAATTGGCCGTGTTATCCACGAGGATATCGATGTGTGGTAAGGGAAAATTGTCCTTAGGACTGGCCCGATTCAGGTCCCGATAATCTACACACATTCGTACTTTCCCATCTTTTTTAGGAACTGGTACGATGTTGGCAACCCATTCTGGATACCGAGCGACGGCCAGAAATCCAGCGTCAAATTGCTTCTTCACTTCTTCTTTTATCTTCAAGGATGTTTCGGGCTTCATCCTTCTCAGTTTTTGTTTTACCGGGGAACACTCGGGATTTAAAGGTAATCGGTGCTGTACAATGTCAGAACTCAAACCGGGCATATCTTGGTACGACCAAGCAAAGATGTCTTGGTAGTCTTTTAGCAGGATTATTAATTCTTCACGGATAGGTGCGGTAATACCTGTACCTATCTTTACTTCCCTCTTTCCACTGCCGATTCCTAAGTCTACTAGCTCTGTTTCTTCTTGATGAGGCCCCGTTTCTTGGTCCTCATGGGCGACCATTCTTTCTAGTTCTGGGGGAAGTCCTTCATCCTCATTTCCTTCATCCTCCGTTTGATTCATTTCTTGCTCGAAGTCGATAGGCGGGTCCCAGGTATTAGTACCTTCGGGGACTCGTCATCGGATCTGCCGTTTCAAAAAAAGAAGTAAACATGCAAATGGATGGAACGGGTAGAGACCAGGAACAGATGAAGAAAGATCCTTGTATTATAAATTTAAAACAAAAGACACAAAGCCTTAACAAAAGGAAAAACTCTAAAGCCTAGGCCCAACTATAGAGCTTTTTAAAACCGTAAAGGTTACATTATGCTCGTCGCGTAAATGCCGGAGCGTTCCTCCACTCGCCAATTTCCCAGCTGGAAATCAGGAGGCATGGTCGTACCAAATCCAAGGTACTCGGAACATCATCTTCGCATATCGCGAACACTTGACCTTTGTCTCCCAGACCCGCGCTTATAAAGCTTCTACTTATGTGGCAGGGCGGGCTTCCTTCACTTTCTTGTCTCCAACGCGAGCTCGGACCACTGTTCTTCCTTCCCGCGAGATTTCTTTTCATGTCCGCCTGAGTGGGCTTATAGCCTAAACCATACTTTCCACGATTTCCTTGGGTATTTATCAGGCTAGTTATGCCGCCGTTGTCTTTGCCTAAACCCATCCCGGGTTCATAACCGTTCCCCAACATAACTCGGGCCATCATTACCGCTGCATCGGACAGACAAGGTTGCCCAAAGAGGGAGTCCACGGAGGAAATGCTGACCACCTCAAAAGACTGGAAAGCGGTTTCTAATGATTCTTCTGCGGCTTCCACATAAGGCATGGAGGATGGGCAGCTTACCAAGATATCTTCCTCGCCTGACACGATGACCAAGTGCCCCTCCACTACGAATTTCAGCTTTTGGTGGAGTGTAGATGGCACAACTCCCACTGAGTGGATCCACGGGCGCCCCAACAGGCAGCTGTAGGGGGGATTAATGTCCATTATTTGGAAGGTGACTTGACAGGTGTGAGGGCCTATTTGTACAGGGAGATCGATCTCTCCCCTAACCTCTCGGCGAGTGCCGTCGAAGGCCCGAACCACCATTGAGCTTGGTTTTAAGTGGGAAGCATTGAATGGTAACTTCTCCAAAGTGCTCTTAGGCATCACGTTTAAACTGGAACCATTATCGATGAGCACCTTGGCTACGATATGGTCCATACACTTGACTGATACGTGTAAAGCCTTATTGTTGTTGGCAGTGATATTGTTGACCAGCCCTCTCCCCTCGGCGGGGATTTCTTCTTCGGCGAAGGCAAGATAGTTGTTGGCAGTGATATTGTTGACCAGCCCTCCGAAACCTTCTACCGAGATATCTTGGGCCACGTGAGCCTCGTTCAGCACTTTTACTAGCAGAGCCCGATGAGGCTCGGAGCTCATAAGTAACTCCAACAGCGAGACCCTAGCCGGGGTTTTGTTGAGCTGTTCGATAACCTTGAATTCGCTCTGCTGAATTATCCGAAGGAACTCGCTGGCTTCCTCTAGTGACACCTCCTTTCTACCATCCTTTTTCTCCGGGGGCCCCTTTGCTGGAATATCTTTATTCGAAGCGTGGGGTGCTTCGCCATCTTGTTCCTCCACCACTTTTCCTTTTCCCTTGATGTCGGCGGGTTGGACTGGTAAGTCCGGAGGTGCGAACACACGACCACTACGGGTCACACCACTCAGTCCCGTGATATTTGTTACTTTAGCTGACAGCGAGCTGACGTCAGTGACTTCTTCTTCCTTCTTCCCCGGAGGTGTATATCTCCACGGGACCGCGTGGCTATCTTGGTACGGGAAAGGAACAGGTTTGGCTATCAAAGGGTGTCCGGGCTTTTGCGAAGCTGCGCTTTTAGTGAAGTATATCACCAAGGGTTTGGGCTTCACAACACCGCTCCCCTCCGTAGATTACATGCATATATGCTGCTCTTCTTTTCCTTCAATGCCGACTTCCAGTCGACCTTGATCTATCATCCGCTGTAATAACTCCTCCACTTCCAAACACGTCTCCATGTCATGCATCTCGCCGGAGTGTAGCAGACAGGAATCCTCCTTACACCCACTATGGGGAATCACACCTCCTTTTTGTAGGGCCTCAAAGATAAACCTCCTAGGGGTTGCCACATCCCTTAAAGGTTTAGACCTGTGCGGCCTATCGGACTCAACTGCATTGACCGCTCCCCGTCCATGATTGGCGAGCGGGTTGGTTCTCACATTGGGCCGATCCTCTTGGAAAGTCAGCCATCCGGCATCCATTAAATGTTGGACCTTGTATTTAAGGGCCAAGCATTTTTCGACGGAATGCCCCGGGACACCCCCATGGTACTTGCAAGTTGCGTTAGGGTCATACCACTTCGGGAAAGGGGGTTCGAGGACCCTTCCGGGAGTTACCACGGCCAAATGATTGGCGATGAGGGATGGTAGAAGATCTACGTACGTCATTGGGAGCGGGGTGAATTCCGGCAATGGCCTCGGAGGGAAATTCCTTGTTGTGTTGGAATTACCGGCCAGCCGAGTCGTGCTCGGAGTTGGAACTTGGGGAGCTTCCCTCTGAGTGGGTGCCTTAGGCTGCACGGGTGTTGAACTAGAGGCGTTCCCAGCATGAGCCGAGAAACTTGGGTGATGTTGCGCGTACTGATGGGTACCATGAGGTGTTTGCTGGGGTTTGACCCACGCGGGTGTTGAAGAGACGGCATGGGCATCCCCTTCCTTCCTTTTTGCCCCTGTTGCCCCGACTCTTTTGGCATTCGCATTTGTGGAGGAGACGTAATCAAACTTTCCTCTTTTCAATCCTACCTCGATTCTTTCCCCGGCAAACACTAGATCCGCAAAGCTGGACGGCATGTAACCTACTAGCTTCTCATAGTAGAACACTGGCAGAGTGTCTACCATCATGGTGATCATCTCTCTCTCAACCATGGGAGGAGCTACTTGTGCCGCCAAATCCCTCCATCGCTGCGCATATTCTTTAAAGGTTTCACCCTCTTTCTTGAACATATTCTGCAGTTGAGTACGGTCAGGAGCCATATCAGAATTGTACTGATACTGCCTTAGGAAGGCGGTAATCAGATCCTTCCAAGTACGGATACGGGAAGCCTCCAAATTAGTGTACCACACTACCGCAGCTCCGGCCAAGCTATCCTGAAAGAAGTGTATCAACAGCTTTTCATCTTTAGAGTGGGCGCCCATCTTACGGCAGTACATCTTGAGATGCTTTTTGGGACAAGTCGTCCCTTTATACTTGTCGAAGTCCGGCACTTTGAACTTCGGGGGAATAACAACATCGGGTACTAAGCAAAGATCCGTCATGTCCGCAAACGGATAGTCCCCAAATCCTTCCACAGCCCTCAATCTTTCCTCAAGGAGATCGAGCTTCCTCCTTTCTTCAGTTGCCGGGGGCGGCCCTTCCATGGACAAAACTATTGGCGATGCTGCGATGTTGGGTTGAGGCAACGTGCCTGGTGCCGGCCCTTCTGGGATCGGGGGATAGAACTCGACATCCCTTCGAGCATAATCTTGAGGGTCTTTATGGACTTCGTCGTGCTGCTGAGGAGGCTCTCTTTCATGGACGGGAGAGGCAATGTGGCCCGCATCTTCTTGCAAGACGGGTGGTGAATAGTTGGGCGGCAATCCATAAGGGTAAGCCGCTCGGTTGTATCCCAGGTGAGGGCTGCCATCGTGCCCCTGTGTGCCCCTTCCCCATCCTACTATGTTTGAGGGAGGATGGTGCGTAGTTGCCAAGAGAGTCGGGTCTGCTTCGGCAGCCGAACTGATAGCGGCGACGGTGGCCGCGTTCTTCTCTATGAGCTGCTTCATACTTAACATGGCCTCCATCATGGAGGCCATTTGTTCCTTCAGAGCCGACATGTCGGCTTTCATCTGTTCCTGCGTCTCCTCTTGATCACCCATCGTTCTAGATTTGGATCTGGTGCGATAGGGATCCCTTGCGGCGCGTTTAGTTATGGTGTTTTTCCCAAAAAAAACCAAACGTGAGGAGTGGGTAAAGAAAGAAAATGCATGCTAGAGATGAAATGTAGGAGTGATTTGATTTGCACACGCTTTTTTGGAGTAGAAACATGGGACCAACTCATTTTATTTCAAAAAGGAAGTCGTATCCAGTCAAGGTCTGAGAGACCATACAAGTTTCCTAACGATTTCTAATGATGTGGGCCATTAAGTCTATCATATACTGACAATAGCCGAGAAGCCCATGAATCTCTTCGGGGGTGGAGTAGGTGTCTGCCATCGCCTTGGCCTTGGCTAACAAGCGGGGAAGTTCTTGACTCCCGTTCAAGGTAAGAGCAAACCGGTCCATCCACATGGTTGCCTCTTGGTGTAAAGAGTCGATCACCCTTCCTCTAGCCTCTTTTTCCGCATATACTTGAGCATACTCATCCACGATTCTATGCTCGTGGGCCGTGGCTAGACCTAACTCTTCTTGGTACTTGGCGATGATAGCTAGCATGTTGGTCTCCGTCTCGCATAAACGCTGAGACAAGCTTCTTTTGGACCTTGAACAAGCAATTAACTCCTCTTTCAGAACCATGTTATGTGCTCGCGACCGGTCTCTTTCTTCCCTCCGCAACTTGAGTTCACTATTGCTACCCCATAGAGCTCCGCGAAATTTGTTCCGGCCATACTCTTCCTTGCGAGCCCTCTTGGTCTCCTATTCAAGGGCTCTTGCGGTAATTGCATTCTCTTCCCGTAACCCGGCACACTCCTTCCGAACGTGTGTAGCGGCCAACTTGAACTTCTCCTTGGCAAGTTTTGCCTTTCCTAACTCGCTTTTGAGAGCTTGGACTTCTTCGTCCTCTTCCGGTGCTTCAAAATTCTCTTCGCTGACGACTTTTAACTTGGCGAGCCAATCTAAACCTCGTATATGAACTTTCAGCCATTCGTGGTACCCACCAATGATGCCATTACGAATGCCTCTAAGCTCTTGATCTTTCCTTAACGGGGTTTCCCATGCCTTATGGATTCTTTGTATAGTCTTGGAATTTTGTGCGCCGAGATCCCTCACAAGGAAAGGAGACATGCTTTCTTCCGTCGGTGCTCCCCTCATGGGGTACCCTAGTTGTCTTATAGCGAGCGCGGGATTGTAGTTAATACAACCCCTTGTTCCTACCAGCGGAATGTTCGGGTATCTTCCACATGAGAAAAGGACTCCTTCTTTTCCTTCCTTCCATCGGGGGAACCAACTGATTGTTCTACCTCCTATCCCGGCCAAAACCTGGTCCCAATCTATTCTCCTCTTTTCAGTACACGAGCGATGGCTCAGGAGCGGACATGGATGTCTTGTGTCTTGTCGGAACAAGTGCGAAACCAACCAAACACAGAGGGCGGGTAAGCAACAGATGATCCGTGCGCTACTCTTTTCGCACCTTCGGTCAAATGTGTCAAATAGATCTGCCAAGACAGCTACCACCGGACTTTCCTTGCTATGGTGGTAGGCAAGGAAAGCGTCGATTGCTGCTAGGTCTACCAAACCATCCACGTTTGGAAAGAGGACGACCCCGAAAATTAGCAAAGCTAACACATCCATAAACGGGACCCAGTCTCCTTGATTGGCCATACCCCTTGCCTTGTCTTCTAGGTACTTCTGTGGTAGGCCCGCTATGCCGTTCCGAGTCTGTTTTATGCGGTCCAAACCTCTTGCTGAATCCTTGACCACAGTTGCAATTCTGCTCAAAGAGGGGAGACACCCGGAGGAAAGATATGGTTTTCTTCCCCCGAGAGGACATCCTAGAATTTCCTCAAATTCTTCAATGGTTGGTACTAATTGGAAGTCTCCGAATGTGAAGCACCTCAGAGGCTGGTCGTAGTATTGGGTAAGTGATACAATGGCTTCTATGGACACCTCTGCTATGGTTAACTCTAAGATCTTTCTGTAAGTCTTGCGGAAGGCTTGCATTTGGAGGGGTTCCATCAACCGCCCTAATTCCTTGATGCTGGTGGTATCTAGGCTTTTGACCTTGACTTGGTAGAACCTCTTGCTGGTTTGATTTGTTCCCATGCTTACTAAAGTGAGACAAAAGCTGGTGCAAATCAAAACTCCGATATCTCATGGGTGGGATGGATGAATGCATGATGGAATGCATATGACACAGATGCAATCTAGGAATGCGGGGGTCCGGGGAATTTGTCCCCTTCAAGAATACGACGTCTAGGGGTAGCAAAATGCCCCAACGCACGTTTTTAAGAAGGCGACACGGACCCTCCGTTGGTTTGTTTACAGTAGGGATCAAGACAGAACCCATATGCATGCCTATGCAAAAGACACAATGCGGAATGTGCACAGTATGACAATATTTACCGAACATAAGCAAAGGGTATATGATACTCATGCATGGCAGTGTGAAAAATGGCACGCAGCGTGTTTGCTTCGTGCCCCTATTTAAGGACCTATAAGGGAGAGAACTAACTAGGCTTTTTAGCAATAACCCCAAGGTAGTTATATCTCTCTTGATGGTTTCTAGAGGTATCATCCCCTTGAAGAACATATTGTAGCAGTAGGGACTACTAGCAACAATAGGTTTTCAAAGAGAAAAGCTCTAGATGAGGGTTCACTGTAATCAAGCAAGTGGAGACCTAGCATGATCACAGATTCACCTCCACTCCTTATGCTCCCATGAACCCGGGTATAGGGCCCTTTTTCACTCACAGTGTGTGCAAATAGTGTTGGTGTTTGTGTGCATCAATGAATAAATATTTACTTCATGCATACATTTAAAACGCACTAAAAGCAACAAGAGTTTATATACACAAGAACATAATGAAGGAAAACAACAAAGGGGTAAGTCATGGTAAACATTGCACAAGATTAAATGGCCTAACTCTCTAAAAACAGTCCCCAGTGGAGTCGCCAACTGTCGCAAACCTACCCTTCGGCGGGAGGGCGACGCGTGACTCGCGGGATGCGTGTTCCACGAAAGGAATACGCGCGGAGTCGCCACCAACGTTTATTTGAGGAAAACGTCGGAAAAACCGGGAAAAGACGCGATCTACGAACTTTTAAGTGAAAGGTTCGGGAGTTGTATTTACGCACGGGGAGGTATTAGCACCCCACACGTCCGCCCCAAGGGACGGCAGCCTTTAATCGAATGTGCAAACATGACTTTGATTTTTTATGTTCCCTTTTTATGTCTCTATATCCTTTATACCCTTTTTATATTTTCTCTTTTTGTGGTCGACAAGGGTGTTTCCCTTTGCTCCTACGTATTCCTCAATTTGGGATGAGAAATCAGACCTACGTAGTTCTTTCTTATCAAGTGATTCTTTTTACTTTAAGAGGTGATCATTTTAAGGCGTTGGACCTTAAAATGATCCATTTTACTTAGTGAGAAAATGAATGACAAACTTCAAAAGCCTATTTTTATGGACGAGCTTGACTAGGCGAATTGATTTTAGCCTTTAGTTTCACTTTAGTTATTAATCAATTCGATTAAGAATGAGAAATCCAAAGAGAAAACGTCCGATTGATTTTCGCTTTATTTTACTAAAAGATGTCTTTTTGATTATTATATTATTTTTTACCTCTTTTTGATTTCCAACGTGGTTACGGCACGACCGAACGGTCGGAATTTATTTTAACCGAAGTTAATGGATAATACAATTCAAACGTTCGGTGGAAATTTATTTTATTTTTTAGTTAAGCAAGAAATGACTTAAGTAAAATGGCTTAAGCACGTCAACAGGGGGTATAAAAAGTAAACAAAACGAGAATAAAAATGCACGAAACACAATGTGGACCACTACGGGTACATAGAATGAATCGAAAGCTTGGTTCGAGGTACTTACCCGTTGAAGATCGAAGAACGATGAAGAACGAATGAAGAACGTCGAAGAACGGTTGAAACCTTTGCGAAATTCTTCACGGAAAAACGTTACGGAAACGTTTCGAAGCGCCTCGGCTTAGATTTTCTTCACGGAAACAATTTTTCCAAGCAAATTCGACAGAGAGAGAAGTGCCAAAGGGGCTGAACCCCTTTTCTTCTTCACTTCCTCCCCTATTTATAGCAAAATAGGGGAGGTGGTTGCCGCCCAGCTCGCCCAGGCGAGCTCAGCTCGCCCAGGCGAGCCAGGTTGCTTCCTCCAGAAGCAACAGCCTTCTGGAGGAATATTCTAGAGGGCCTAAGTGGGCCTGGGTGCTATTTGCACCCCCATTTTTACTAAGTACACCCCCTCTGCTGTTTTTTTTGGTGATTCTTTTTTCGTAAAGTTACGGAAACTTACGAATTTCGTAACGGTACTTGTTTTCTTTCCGTAATGTTACGGAACCTTGCGGATTACATAATCATCCCCTTTTTGACTTACGGAATGTTACGGAACCTCACTTAATTATGCAACGATGCTTCCATTTGATTTCCGGTGTGTCACGGAAACTTACGGATTGTGCATCAATATTTTTTTGGTTTTTCGGCATGTCCTGGAATTTCATAAATTGCCTAATGATGGGTGCCAAGCACCTCACGAGGACCAAAGAATGGTCGCATGTCATCA
>NW_021143647.1:0-27161 GCF_004193775.1 Glycine soja
AGTTTCATGGCCTTGCAGGTGAAGACCCGCACAAACATTTGAAAGAATTTCACATTGTCTGCTCTACCATGAAACCCCCAGATGTCCAAGAGGATCACATATTTCTGAAGGCTTTTCCTCATTCATTAGAGGGAGTGGCAAAGGACTGGCTGTATTACCTTGCTCCAAGGTCCATCACGAGCTGGGATGACCTTAAGAGAGTATTCTTAGAAAAAAATTTCCCTGCTTCCAGGACCACAGCCATTAGGAAGGATATCTCAGGTATTAGACAACTCAGTGGAGAGAGCCTGTATGAGTACTGGGAGAGATTTAAGAAACTATGTGCAAGTTGCCCCCACCATCAGATTTCAGAACAGCTTCTTCTCCAATATTTTTATGAAGGACTCAGTAATATGGAGAGAAGTATGATAGATGCTGCCAGTGGTGGAGCCCTTGGAGACATGACTCCTGCTGAAGCCAGAAATTTAATTGAGAAGATGGCCTCCAACTCCCAGCAGTTTAGTGCCAGAAATGATGCCATAGTCATTAGAGGAGTGCATGAGGTAGCTACAAACCCATCTGCATCATCTGAAACTAAGAAGCTTGAAGGCAAACTGGATGCGTTGGTCAACTTGGTAACCCAGCTGGCCTTGAATCAGAAATCTGTACCTGTCACAAGGGTTTGTGGTTTGTGCTCCTCTGCTGACCACCATACAGACCTTTGCCCTTCCATGCAGCATCCTGGAGCAATTGAGCAGCCTGAAGCTTATGCTGCAAATATTTACAATAGACCTCCTCAACCTCAGCAGCAAAATCAACCACAGCAGAACAATTATGACCTTTCCAGCAACAGATACAACCCTGGATGGAGGAATCACCCTAACCTCAGATGGTCCAGCCCTCAACAACAACAGCAGCCTGCTCCTTCCTTCCAAAATGCTGCTGGCCCAAGCAGACCATACATTCCTCCACCAATCCAACAACAGCAACAACCCCAGAAACAGCCAACAGTTGAGGCCCCTCCACAACCTTCCCTCGAAGAACTTGTGAGGCAAATGACTATGCAGAACATGCAGTTTCAGCAAGAGACCAGAGCCTCCATTCAGAGCTTAACCAATCAGATGGGACAATTAGCTACTCAATTGAATCAACAACAGTCCCAGAATTCTGACAAGCTGCCTTCTCAAGCTGTCCAAAACCCCAAAAATGTCAGTGCCATTTCATTGAGGTCGGGAAAGCAATGTCAAGGACCTCAACCCGTAGCACCTTCCTCATCTGCAAATGAACCTGCCAAACTTCACTCTATTCCAGAAAAAGGTGATGACAAAAATTTACCTAACAATTTCTGTGCAGGTGAATCTTCTTCCACAGGTAATTCTGATTTGCAGAAGTAGCACATTCCCCCTCTTCCATTCCCTCCAAGAGCAGTTTCCAACAAAAAAATGGAAGAGGCAGAGAAAGAGATCTTGGAAACGTTTAGAAAGGTAGAGGTAAACATACCTCTGTTGGATGCAATAAAGCAAATTCCAAGATATGCCAAATTCTTGAAGGAGCTGTGCACTAATAAGCGGAAGCTTAAAGGAAGTGAACGGATTAGCATGGGCAGAAATGTCTCCGCATTGATTGGTAAATCTGTTCCTCAAATTCCTGAAAAATGCAAAGATCCAGGTACATTCAGCATACCTTGTATCATAGGGAATAGTAAGTTTGACAATGCCATGCTAGATTTAGGAGCTTCTGTTAGTGTTATGCCTCTGTCTATTTTTAATTCTCTATCTCTAGGTCCCTTGCAGTCAACTGATGTGGTAATTCATTTAGCTAATAGAAGTGTTGCCTATCCTGTTGGTTTCATAGAAGATGTCTTAGTTAGAGTTGGTGAATTGATTTTCCCTGTTGATTTTTATATCTTGAATATGGAAGATGGATTTTCTCAAGGATCAGTTCCCATCATTCTAGGCAGACCCTTTATGAAAACTGCTAGAACTAAGATAGATGTTTATGCAGGCACACTGTCTATGGAGTTTGGTGATATAACTGTTCATTTTAATATTCTGGATGCTATGAAATACCCATCTGAAGATCTTTCTGTATTTCGTGCTGAAATAATTGACCATGTTGTTGATGAATACATGACTGATCTTTATTCTAATCTGCATGCCTCTCACTCTTCATGCATTGAGTCTGAAATTGTACTTGATCATATGTCTGAATTTGATGCTGAGAGTGAATCTGAGAGTGATATTGATTGCATGCCTGGTGGTGGTGTTTTACCTCTTGAGATTGATTTTATAGAGTCAGATAGGACTAACCATGTTTCAGGAAGTACACATACCTCTGACTTTCTTTATGAGGTCAAGGCTGAGAAACCATCTCCTTCTACCACTGTCCAGCCGACCACACCAGAATTGAAGCCTCTGCCATCAAATTTAAAATACGCTTACTTGGATGATAGCAAGAGTTTTCCAGTGATTATATCTGCCTCCCTTGCTGATGAGCAAGAGGAGAAGTTGTTGTCAGTTCTCAAGAAGCATAAGAAGGCTATAGGCTGGACCCTGGCGGACATTCCTGGTATTAGCCCATCCACATGTATGCATCGAATAAATTTAGAGGATGGAGCTAAACCAGTAAGACAGCCACAGAGAAGACTCAACCCGGTGATTCTTGATGTAGTGAAGAAGGAGATAACCAAGCTTTTGCAAGCTGGAATCATTTATCCTATCTCCGACAGCCAATGGGTGAGTCCCGTCCAGGTAGTCCCGAAAAAGACTGGCCTCACAGTGATCAGAAATGAGAAGGGGGAGCTGATTCCTACTCGGGTGCAGAACAGTTGGAGAGTCTGCATTGACTATAGGAGGCTGAACCAGGTTACCAAAAAGGACCATTTTCCCCTGCCATTCATTGACCAGATGCTTGAACGCCTGGCAGGTAAATCCCACTACTGTTTCCTTGATGGTTTTTCTGGTTATATGCAAATTACTATTGCTCCTGAGGATCAGGAAAAGACCACATTCACCTGCCCCTTCGGCACTTTTGCTTATAGGAGGATGCCTTTCGGCCTGTGCAATGCCCCTGGTACCTTCCAGCGGTGCATGATTAGTATTTTCAGTGATTTTTTAGAAAATTGCATAGAGGTGTTTATGGATGATTTCACTGTATATGGATCCTCTTTTGATGGTTGTTTGAATAGTTTGGAAAAAGTTTTGAATAGATGCATTGAAACTAACCTTGTTCTAAATTTTGAAAAATGTCATTTTATGGTTGAGAAAGGTATAGTTTTAGGCCACATTATTTCCAATAAGGGCATTGAAGTAGATCCTGCAAAAATTTCTGTTATTTCACAATTGCCTTACCCCTCTTGTGTGCGAGAGGTGCGATCTTTTCTTGGTCATGCAGGATTCTACAGGCGCTTTATAAGGGATTTTAGCAAAGTAGCCCTTCCACTGTCCAACTTGTTGCAAAAGGAGGTGGAGTTTGACTTTAATGACAGATGCAAAGAGGCTTTTGATATCCTCAAAAGAGCGTTGACTACCACCCCCATCATCCAGGCACCCGATTGGACAGCCCCTTTTGAGCTTATGTGTGATGCATCAAATTATGCATTGGGGGCTGTCCTTGCTCAGAAAATTGATAAATTGCCCAGGGTGATATATTATGCTTCTAGGACTTTAGATGCTGCCCAAGCAAATTATACTACTACTGAGAAGGAGCTTCTAGCCATAGTTTTTGCTCTTGAAAAATTTCGATCTTATTTGCTTGGTACTCGCATTATTGTTTATACTGACCATGCAGCTCTAAAGTACTTGTTGAAGAAGGCTGATTCTAAGCCTAGGTTGATCCGATGGATGCTCGGGCTCCAAGAGTTTGACTTGGAGATCCGTGATAGGAGCGGAGCACAAAATCTAGTTGCTGATCATTTGAGCCGGATCGAACGTGTCTCTGATGCAGATTCACCTATTCGGGATGATTTCCCGGATGATCATTTGTATATATTGTATAGTATTTCTGACTCTCTTTCTACTCCCTGGTTTGCTAACATTGTCAATTATTTAGTTGCCTCTGTTTTTCCTCCCTTAGCATCTAAGGCCCAAAAAGATAAGATTAAAAGTGATGCTAAGCATTTTATTTGGGATGACCCCTACTTGTGGAAATTGTGCAGTGATCAGGTCATTAGACGGTGCATTCCAGATCATGAGACTGACTCAGTCCTGCAGTTCTGTCATTTTTCCGCACCAGGAGGTCATCTGGGTGTTCAAAGGACAGCTCGCAAAGTGCTTGATTGTGGTTTTTATTGGCCCACCATATTTAAAGATGCGTGGAAGATCTGCAGCACTTGTGAGCAGTGTCAGAGAGCAGGACATACACTTACATGGCGACAACAAATGCCTCAGCAACCTATGCTATTTTGTGAGGTGTTTGATGTCTGGGGTATAGATTTCATGGGTCCTTTTCCTGTCTCTTTTGGTTATGTTTACATTCTCCTTGCAGTTGACTATGTTTCAAAATGGGTGGAAGCCAAGCCCACTAGAACTAATGATGCTAAAGTTGTCGCAGACTTTGTCAGGTCTAATCTGTTTTGCAGGTTTGGAGTACCTAAAGCAATTGTTAGTGATCAAGGAACCCATTTTTGCAACAGGACAATGCATGCCCTGCTTAAAAAGTACGGGGTGGTACACAGGGTATCCACACCATACCACCCCCAGACTAATGGACAGGCAGAAATTTCTAACAGGGAAATCAAGAGAATTCTAGAGAAGATTGTGCAGCCAAGCAGGAAAGATTGGAGTACCAGGCTTGATGATGCTCTCTGGGCACATCGGACTGCCTACAAAGCACCCATAGGAATGTCTCCTTATCGGGTTGTCTTTGGAAAGGCATGTCATCTTCCAGTGGAAATTGAGCACAAAGCATACTGGGCAGTGAAGACTTGCAACTTCTCTATGGATCAAGCTGGCGAGGAAAGGAAGTTGCAACTGAGTGAGTTAGATGAAATCCGCCTAGAAGCCTACGAGAATGCCAAATTCTACAAAGAAAAGACCAAGAAGTTCCATGATAGCATGATAGTTAAAAAAGACTTCGTGGTTGGGCAAAAAGTGTTATTGTATAATTCTAGGCTTGGACTCATGAGTGGTAAGTTGAGGTCTAAGTGGATTGGTCCTTTTGTTGTTACTAATGTTTTTCCTTATGGTACAGTTGAGATCAAAAGCGACTCCACAGACAAGAGCTTCAAGGTCAACGGACATCGACTTAAGCCATTCCTCACGAACCCTTCTTTAGTGGACGTAGTGGTGGAAGAGACTTCCTTACTCCACCCTACTCTTCCTCCACCATGACTTAGGGAGTTTTTCTTTTCCTATCTCCTTCTTTGCTTTTATTACACTTGTCCGATTCTCTTTGATGATTTAATTGTTTTTAATCTTTTAATTGTGCTACATTGAGGACAATGTGTTGTTTAAGTATGGGGGGGGGGGAGTGTTCTTTGGTTTTGCTAGTTTTGTTGGTTTTGTTAATTTGTTAGTTGTGTTAATTTGTTAATGTTGTTAGTTTCGTCGGATTTTCAGTTTAATATTTTGGGTCAATTTTGTGTGCACGTACGACTTTGCATGTTTTTCTTTGAATTATAGGATATGTTCAAGAAATGGGTAATTGTTTTGAAAATAAAAGTTCTTGACATTTTGTGACTTGAAATCCTTGATTCTTCTCTACATGTCATGATAGTTTTGAAAGCTCAATTTGAAAGTGATGATTTTACCTTTGTGAGAATTTGAGCCATCCATCATTATAATCATTTGGTGTGTTTTGCCCCATTGATTGCTTGCACAATAGCCTTGGCTTGATTCTTGTCGATGCGTCCTAATTCACATGCATATTTGGAAATGATTAAGGCAATTTTGTTCTTATAAGCTTCTAGCCAAATGGACTTACCTTGAATTAATTCCTTTGATAGCCCTTTTGAGCCTTGTTTCCCTTTCCTTGTTTTGAAGCTCACTACAAGCCTTAAGTGAAAAACCATGATATTACCATATCCTTAAGGAATTTTGGAGCTTTGGAATTGTTTTGGGAATAAGTGTGGGGGGTTTTTGTTTCATTGGACAACTTGTTTTGTTGACTATGCTTCATGATGTATTTTGGGCCATACTTGATGTACATTGTATATTGGTTAAATGTTGGACATGCTGAATGAAATGTTGTTTCTCAAAGGCAAAAAAAAAAAAAAAGCAATAAAGTTGAGTGAATAAGATCTTTAATGGCACAAGAATGATGAAACTCTTGGTTCTACTCTTCATGTTTAATTTTTATCTTTACTTCTTTTTATTTTCTTATTTTTTTTCTTAATATGCACTTATTCCCCTTTGCTCCTCTATTCCTTTGGGATTTAGCCACTTATTCCATATTTCTCCATACCTTGTCCTTGGCCCCATTACAACCTTAAAAGACCTTTTGATCCTCATGTGCTTGTGTTTATGGTTGATTGTCAATTTTAGAATCTTGCCAAGTTTATGTGGTGTTTGCTTTCATGGGTGCTTTGAGGGTAAATAGTAGCCTAGACACTTGAGAGATAGAGTGTATATCTTGTGAGGCTTTATCACTTTTCATTCTTGAGCTGATTAACTATTTTGCCATGATTGGGTTGCTTGGATGATTTTCATGAATGTCTTGACTTTTTGGATCTCCTTATGTTAGATGTTACCCATTCCTTTTATTCCTTGATGTTCATTGAGAAATATGTGAATGTTTTTGTTTGTCTCCCTCTGATATCCTTGGATTTTGTTCTTTGTTTCATTTTGCCCAGGAGTGCAAAAGGCTAAGTATGGGGGGTTTTGATGTGCCATAATTTTCTCCTATTTCTTAACCCTTTTTGCCCCATTTTAAATACTGATTAGTCTTAATTGTCAAATTTATTAGGCAGTTTTATTATTTGGGCCCATTCAGCTAATTTGATGTTTTTAATCTAATTTCAGGAATTAATGAAGCATTGGGTTTGAATCCAGAATTGGGCTTGGGCTTGAATCCAGAATTGAGCTTGGACTTGAAGAGGGCAGACTATTTTATTCTACAAAATTAGATCTTATCTTATCTTTATCTTATCTAGATATTATTTAGATTTGATCTCATCTAGATATTATTTAATCTAGATCTTATCTTATCTAGATTTGAATTTCTCATCTAGATATTATTTAATCTAGATCTTATCTTATCTTATCTAGATTTGAATTTAATTTATTTATGGGCCTGGATTTAAAACAGATTTGTAAGCTTTGGGACTGAAAAACTATATAACAGCACCAAGGTTCTAGTTTAGGTCTCTCTTCGATTATTCGTTTTTAGTTTTAGTCTCTCTCTCTCTCTCTCTCTCTTCTTCTCTCTCCTATTTTCGTTTTCTTGGTTCTTAGGTTTAAATTTTCCAACAACTCGAACTTTCCAATTTGTGTTGATTTCCTATTGTCGTGCATTTTGGTTTGAGTTCTTGCATTTCTGTTTTTGTGTTTACATTTCTTTACAATCACAACTGTTTTGCTTTGATACATGCATGTTTGGTGTTGTTTATGCATATTTGTTTGTTACCCTCTTTAACGATCGGCCTGTTGGGTGGTGTTTTTTTTTGTATGCTTTTAGCCAGGGCAAACAAAATCGGGTTTAAATTTTCCAGCTGGTTGGAGTTTCCATTTTGTGGAGAGTTCGTGTTGTCGTGCATTTTGGTTTGATTTCTTCTGGTTTTGTTTTTTTCTTTACATTTGTTTACGGTCACAGCTGTTTTGTTTTAATACATGCATGTTTGGTGTTGTTTATGCATGTTTGTTTCTTACTTTTTTTATGATCGGCCTGTTTGTTGGTGTTGTTTTTTGTATGTTTTTAGGCAGGTCAAACAAAATCAGGTAATAGCTAAGCTATCATTGCGAGAGTACTATTTTCCTATCGAGGTCACCTTGAATGGCTATACCTGCAATGTTTTTTGCTTGTGGGGCCTTAAGTTTTGGTACATATTTATGCATTGTTGCCTATTCGTTGTTTTTTTAATTCATGTTTTCTCTGATGTTATTCATCATGACAGAAATTTTTTATGTTTGATAGATACTATATATTCTTGTTCCTTTTTGGTGCTCCTGTTGGCTGTCGAAAAAAACAGAATCAGGTCAGCTCCATTATTCTTTCTATCTAATTCATCATATTTATAGTCTGACTTACCATTGTTTTTTTCAATAAATATCATTCTATTTGTTGTTGTTATCAAGTTATCTGATTGTTTTGTGGTTTCAATTTCTATGTAAGTGTCTGACTTTTTGTTCAGACTAATGGCACGTATTGCTGACAAGATAAAAACCATCGACGGATCTAAAGAAACTCTGAAACTTGCTGTAAGGATAACCGATCTCTGGTTTGTTGGGACACCGAGCAGGTCTGAACAAGCTGAGATGATCATTGTTGACTCTGACGTATGCTCTTAATTTGTTCTTTTTGTTCATGAATTGGTTCTGTTTGTAGTCGTTAATTAGATATTTGTATTATTCATAGGGTGATCAGATCCACGTGGTCTGTTAGCAAGACCAGTTAAAGGCATGGAAAATGGATTTGAAGGAAGGTTGTAGTTATGTGATGCACAATTTTAATGTCACCAAGAATGATGGATAGTACAGAGTTTGTGATCATCCATATAAATTTACATTTATTGGAGTTACCGTTGTCAAATAGTGTGGCTTAGATGGCGTTTGTAGATTTTTCAGATATCATTGTTGGCCAATTACAATTTGACCTATTAGTAGGTAAGCGCAGCTAGATTTACATTTCTAATTTCAGCACCAGTATTTGTGGGTTTTGTTTTCCGTTATTGATTTTTACTTGATTTTTTAGACATCATTGGTGTTGTTAACGAGGTTGTCTTTCGTCATATTTCACCTAGAAGTAAGAGAGTTGTTTTTAAGCTTATGAATTTGAGGTAAACGTATGATATGCTCTATGAGTTACTGACGGTTGTATCACTACATGGCTGTATGTTGTTAATTCATTGTTTGTATAATGAATTGTTTTGTTTTAGTAATGAATTGGTGTCTTGCACTCTATGGGACGATTATTGTGTCCAATTTCTGGGGGTATACTATGATATATAGTTAGTTGTTTTTCATCTTCATTGGATCCAACTTATGCTTTCATTTCTGAGTGGTACAGGATCCTATCCATGCTCGGTTAGCAATTCTTTGAAGGCTTCTAAACTGACTATTAACGAGCCACTGGCACCAATTGAAGAATTCAATCAGAAGTATTTGCCTCTTATTGTTATTAATATATGTTTTCTTCTTTTTCCTTTGGTCTATTATTGATTTTTTATGTATAGGCTTTCAGAATTGGGCATTGAGATCCGGTCAATTTTGACACATCGTTCCCAGTGGAGTTCACAGCCTTCAGGTTATGCTCAGTTACCATCAAGGGAGACATTCATTTCCAAGTCAGAGGCAAAGAGCATTTCTGAGATAAACAACCTTTGTGAAGTAATTCACTTATATATGTTTACCTGTTTATCGTTTCTTTGGATGCCTTCTACTGAATTTTATAGCTGTAATATTTCCTGCAGGAGTTTGTTTGTGTTACTGTTGGTACAATCACAAGGATTCTTATGGACAATCATTCATGGTGTTATCCATCTTGCATTCAATGCTATAAGAAAACAGATGTCTATCTAGAACCATTTGTGTGCCCATGTGGCAAACATAATGATCGGGCTGTGCTTAGGTCTTTGTTATGCTATTTAAATATCTATGCCCTTATATTTATGTTTTAATTTCTTTTTAGTATTAAACCCTATTATATATGTTTCCACATATAGAGTTGAAGTCATGGTCAATTATAAAGATGAAAACACAAAATTTCTCCTGTGGGATCGTGAATGCACTGAATTGATTGGGCAATCAGCTGATGAAGTCAACACCCTCAAAATAGAAGTAGGTGTCTATAATTTCAAAATACAAAATTTAATGTTGGCATAATGTTTAATTTTATTTATGTTTTTTCCTATTCAAGGATGGTGATCTAGATTTAAATGCCTCCCCAAAAGCACTTGATAAACTACTGGGTCGTCTGTTCGCCTTCAAAGTCAAAATCCAGCCGCAGTATAAAAATTCTACTATTTTGAAGTGCTCCAGTGACTTAACTTTAATTAATGATGTTCTGGACATGTTGCCTGATGCTGAGGTCCTATTTTATGGAGTTGTTCCTCTTCATTATTGGTATATGTATATCTTATTTATATATGCTTATTTATTTTTCATTGACTCTACCAGTATCAATCAACATCTTACGCAGACATGTTCAAAGATTGAAGTTGCAACACCGTTTGATTCCAATGATCCTGTCCACGATGAATGTGTAAGTTTTAAGTTTTACCATCTTATTCCAATATAGTATTTTCATAGACATATTTGGACCAAGATTCTAATCCACATTCATAAACATTATCGAATGGGATCAAGAATCCTGACTGCCATTTGCATAAAGTTCAGCTTTTGCATCCACTTATTCTTATTGTTTGTTCTATCCAGCAATCCATTTCTATAACAGCAAACCATGATCCACTTATTGGACTTCCCTTGACACCAACAAAACGACAGTCATTTAATGAATGTGATGATGAAGCAAGAAGCTCTCAGATTTCACCAACTCAGCTATCGTCCAACAAATTAGCAAAACATGAGAAGATAGAATAGATTTTGTTGCTTAGAAATAGCCAACGCTTTTTGATTTTTTGTTGGTTTTTTGGAAATTGTAATTGAACTATCTTTGTTTTATTTTGGTGTCTAATCCTGGATGGCATCGGCTATTCCAATCTAACATCCTGTTTATTTGCAAATTCTAATAGAACTCTTTAATTTGTTTTATTTTCATCTATGATTCTGTCAAACATTACACTTATACTAGCATGCATTATTCCAGTCTGACATGTTGTTTATATCTTTTGCACAATGTTTAGATGTGTTAATTTATTATCCGAGATTATGATTTATTATTTTTTTATAACATATTTAAAAAAAACATTATTCATTCCACAGTAACTGAAGCATGCGTGGATGATTTGTTGTTTATGATTAAGCAAATGTCTTGATTACCAAATTTGGTCAACGCCTCTGTGGATCTTAATAGCTTAAGCTTAATTTAATTTAAGTTAATTTATGATATGTATCGAGCAAAATTTGCTATCCACTTCCGCATCTATCCAGGAAGAAACAAAAATTGCTCTCATGTATTAATCATATAATTTTGTACACTTTTATAAAATAACATAAGCTATGACTTTAAAGAAGGGCAGACTAAATGTTTTATCAATGAATGCATTATACTTCTGTTCGTCACAACATACTTGATATTAAATTCCTTATCAATCAACACTTGTATCGAGCTTAATAGCCTAAGTTTAATTTAATTTAAGTCAATTTATCATATATATCAGGCAAAATCTGGTATCCAGTTCCGCATGTATACAAGAAGAAACAAATATGGTTGTCATGTATTCATCATGTAATGTCGTTAAGTTTTTAAATATTATACAAGATATTTTAAAGAAGCTGAGGGTAAATATTTTATCAATGAATGAATGCTACTTCTATTGCTTGCAACATATTTGATATGAATTTTTTTTATCAATCTTACCTATCCATGTCTATAGGTACATGTGTCATTACTATTTAAATTAAAAGTATCCAGATTTTGCCAGCTGTAAATCCCAAATTTGTTATTACACTCTTTTAGTTGCATTTCATTACTTACTGCTTAAGTTAATTATGATAGAGCTCATTTGAATAAGCTTTAACCAAAAAAAGTTCAACTACAACGTCCTCAACAATCCTCGCTGTTTGTTTCTGTCTTTTACCATTTGAGTTTGCAATATAATTGTTCCTTCCAACAACACTCCACTGTCCAAATATAAACTATAATATCATCAACTGAACACAATAGGAACATGGAAAACCATAGATTTATAAGCAAGTCTGATTCAACAAAAGCCAAGAGCAACAGAAAGCGTATTAGACAACAAAAAGTCCATCTTGATGTTCAGCATAGTGTCCAGGCAAGTCTCAATCCAGCTTCATCCCACACTGAAGATGATTATAACCAACCAAAGACACCACCTCATAGTGTTCATGCAATTGTCGATCGGGCTCCACACGATGCTGAAGATCATTGTGCGTTATCAAAGTTAACATTTTAGTATCTTTACATTCAGCTCATATCAGTAAATTATGTTAATACAATATCCATATATAGTTTGTTGTTAAAAGGTAAGAAATTCGTAGATTTGATGCAAGATTATAGCAATGCATGTCATTTCAGCATTCGGATTGAATCATTATCATTATTTGCTATTTCTATCATGCTTTTTCTGTTTTGAAGTTAATATCTGCGATTCATCTGAGAATGAGACTTTTGGATCAGCAGAAGGTAGGATAACAAATCTTCTTCATTTGCTTATTAATTTCACTTCTAATCATAATACCTAATTGCAACTTTCGTAGAATCTGAGACTATTTCTTCAGTTCGATATCCAAACTGTGAATCCTCGCATCATGATTCTTCAATGGACACAGGAGGTAAATGTCTTATACAATTTTTTTTGTTTTTTAAATGACACAATAAAACATATTCTAAAGTATTCTACCAGTTAATGTTCTTATATCTATTTTAGTAATTCCTATTAAAAAAATCTCGATGCTTACGGTTATGGTCTAATATCTAATGTTATTATTCCAGAATATTTTGATCTTGGTGACCAGCTCATACAATGTAGACATTGTAATGCTAAAATGTGGTATCATGAAAACATATCAAAACGTTCAAATGCCTCAAGCCCACGATTCAGCCTATGTTGTGGAGATGGCAAGATTGAACTTCCATTGTTACAGAATCCACCTAAATTTCTGCAGCAACTTCTATTTGAGCAAAATACAGCTTATGCAAAAAATTATCAACAGAACATAAGAACTTATAACATGATGTTTACATTTACTTATGCTGGTATTAAATTTGACAAAACAATTGGTCATTCCAGAGGTCCTCCTACAATCAGAATTCAGGGTCAACCCTGTCACAGAATTGGAAGTCTATTACCAATGCCAGGAAAAGAACCTAAATTTGCATAATTATATATCTATGAAACAGAAAATGAAGTTCAAAATAGAATTAACATCATGAGGTAGTTAACAACACAGTGCCAATATAAGATCCCTGATTTTGATTGATGTCCATTGTTTATTTTACATTAACATCCGCTTAATTTTTGACATATTTGAATATCTGGATTTTTAGCCACTATAATGAAATAGAGGCACATATTGTCTCAAATTTGCAAAAAATGTTGGATGAAAACAATGCTCATGCAAAAAGGCTTTAGGATGGCAAGGGATAGATTAACAGACACTCAAGTGCATAATGTCAGACTCAAATTGATTGCTGGTCGAGAAAAAGATGGTCATACATATAATATACCAAGTGTCCCAGAAGTTGCTGCACTTATTGCAGGTGATATTAATGCAAATTCGAACAGAGATATTATTGTTGAAACTCAAAATGGGCAATTGCAGAGGATATATGAATTACATTGTAGTTATCTAGCTCTACAATATCCTCTATTGTTTCCTTATGGAGAAGATGGATATAGGACTGACATTCTACATCGTGATACATTAAGCGGGAAAAGAAGAAAAAGGAATCGTCTTACAATGAGAGAGTGGTTTGCTTATAGACTATAATGCAGACCCAATGAAGGTCAAACTCTGCTGCATTCTAGAAAACTATTCCAGCAATTTGTTGTTGAAGGATACACAATGATTGAATCCGAAAGACTCTCCTATGTTAGAAACAACCAAAAGAAACTCAGAGTTCATAAGTTCTATAGCTTGCAGCAGTCATCCGAAGCTGGAAATACAGAAGGTTTAGGCCAAGGCAAGAGGATTATCTTACCTTCAACCTTTGTTGGCAGCCCACGTTACATGGATCAACTTTATTTTGATGGCATAGCTATATGCAGTCACGTAGGCTTCCCAAATCTTTTTATTACTTTTACCTGCAATCCAAATTGGCTTGAAATTCATAGGCTGCTGACACCTTTGAATTTGACACCAATAGATAGGCCAGAAATAATCTGCTTGGAGGATCTTTGGTTTTCCAATACATGGTAGAAAACCTTCTGTAGAGAGGCTACAGTTCCATCTTCCAGGCCAACATAGCGTTCTCTACCAAGACCATGATGATATTGATGATCTCCTCTCTAACCCAAGCATTTCTAAATCAAAATTTATAGCTTGGATGAATACAAACCAAGCTTTTGTTGAAGGTAAAAACTTGACTTATTCTGAATTTGTGACTAAGTTCGTGTATAACCAGAAACAGAGATGTTGGCAACTTAGGAAAAAGGGTTATACTATTGTCAGACTTCAATGGGTTTCTCCAACTACAGGGGAATTATTTTATTTAAGGATGATGCTGACTGTCTGTAGAGGACCAATCTCATTTGAAGATATCAGAACAGTTGATGGTATTGAATATTCTACATATAGAGAAACATGTTTTGCTATGGGTTTTTTACAGGATGATAGAGAATTCATTGCTGCAATCCAGGAAGCAAAAGACTGGGGCTCAGCACCTTATCTAAGGAATCTTTTTGTATTATTACTTTTGACAGGTACCATGAACAAACCTGAAGAAGTATGGGAAAAAACTTGGCATTGGTTAAGTGATGATATTGTATATAGTCATCGCAGATCATCAAACACTCCAGGTTGGCTTACATATAGCTTGACACAGAAAACTTTAATCATAAATATTATCTAACTTCCTTTTCAAATGTCTTAGGATTACATATTGATGACTCCAATCTGATGAATCTGGTATTGCTTGAAGTTGAAAAGCTGTTACTAGTCAATCAAAGATCACTTAAAGACTATCCTTCCATGCCATATCCTGAGAACGCAAATTTACTAACACATGTAGACAACCACCTCATTTTGTCTGAGCTGAATTTCAACAATGAAGAACTTAGATCTGAATTCCTTAACCTTTTTTCTCAAATGACAGGTTTATATATTGTACTAACTTGCCTTCCTTTTTTTCCTCCTTTGTGTTTCACTCTGGAATTTCAACCTGTTATTAAAACCAGAACAATCTTTATGCCTACAGACCAACAAGCATAAATTTATAACCAAATTATTCAGGCTGTCAATAAAAATGAAGGTGGAATGTTTTTCTTATATGGATATGGAGGAATGGGAAAAACATTTATTTGGAAGACACTTGTAGCCTCATTGAGAGCTGACAATAAAATTGTTATTATGGTTGCTTCTAGCGGCATAGCTTCTTTGTTATTGCTTGGAGGAAAAACAACACATTCAAAATTAAAAATTTTTGTTCCTATATTTGAAGACTCGACATGCAATATTAATCAAGGAACACAATTGGCTAAATTATTGAATGAAGCAAGTCTTATCATCTGGGATGAAGCCCCCATGGCTCACAAATTTTGTTTTGAAGCACTTGATCGAAGTCTAAGAGATGTTATTAAGGCGAAATCAAGTGCTTATAAAATCTTTGGTGGCAAAGTTATGCTATTTGGTGGAGATTTCCGACAGATTCTGCCAGTCATTCCTAGGGGTAGCCGCTCTAATATTGTTAATTCAACTATTAATTCATCTTATCTATGGAATCATTGCCATGTTTTGACACTGTTGAAGAACATGCGTTTAGAAGCCAATACAGATGCAATAGACAAAGAAGAAATTGCAGCTTTTGCGAAATGGATCCTTAATATTGGTGATGGAACTGCTGGCCAGCCAAATGATAGCTATGGTTCAATTGAAATTTCAAAGGATCTGTCTGTTAATCACAGAATATGATGACTCACTCTATGCAATAGTTAATTCTACATTTCCAAATTTATCTAGCCATCATACCAATCCTGAATACTTTCAACCCAGAGCCATATTAGCTTCCACAAATGAAACCGTACAAGAAGTTAATGATTATATACTATCATTGATACCAAGTGATTATAACATACTTAATCTAATTCTTATTATATATAAATTTGGACTCTATGTCATTCTTATCAAACATTCTGCAGGATTACTAATCAAATCTATTAAATATTTTTTCTCCATACTGATCTTCTAATTTTTTACTCTTTTTATTCTTTATCCGATATGATAACCTAATAAAAAAATCACAAGTGACCAAATGGAATATATAAGTGTTGATTATGTGGACAAATCAGAAACACTAGAGAGTTCTCATTTTCGATCACCAACAACAGAATTTATTAAATCATTAACAACATCCAGTCTACCGAATCATAACATCAAAATCAAAATTGGATCACCTATCATGTTGTTGAGAAACTTAGACCAAACTCAAGGACTATGTAATGACACTAGATTAATTGTTACAAACTTAGCTAAACATGTGATTGCAGCTGATATAATTTCTAGCAAAAATATTGGTCAGAATGTTTATATTCCAAGAATGTTTATGTCTCCTTCACAATCACCATGGCCTTTTAAACTTTTGAGAAGACAATTCCCAATAATGCTTTCTTATGCAATGACAATTAACAAGTCCCAAGGTCAATCACTATCCTCAGTGGGCCTTTATTTACCTAAACCTATCTTCTCACATGGACAATTATATGTGGCATTGTCAAGGGTTAAATCAAAAAAGGCCTTAAAGTTTTAATACATGACAAAGACAAAAAAAATTCAAATTCTACAACCAATGTTGTCTTCATAGAGGTCTTTGCAAATCTTAAAAGGTTAATCCATTTCATATATATTCTCAATGATTAGTTTGTATGCTATAATATTCGATAGTTGCTTATTCATTCTCTAACATGCAATTAGATACAAAATTATAGCTGCCAGCTTTCGACACATCAATTCCAGTTCCTACATATGATAGCTCCATTTTTGCTACAACCTTACCAGATAATCCAACAAAAAAATAGCTCAAGCCAAAAGTTCAAGATATAGGCAAAACCATATTCTTCATCCATGTACTTGAATAAATATTTGATACAAGTATTTTGCTTACACCATTCAATATTTAAATGTGCTTCCTGTATTTTTTTCAATTGTGAATCATAGAGCTCAATATATCTGCCATCAATTATAATCCCTTTGTTGGTTATTGTCCCATCAGCATTTCTTGACTTCTCATATTTCCCTTCTTCATACACGAACATAGAAGCCTCAAAATTCCACATGAATCATCAACCACATAATTTTGCAGTAAGAATAATATTTGTCTTCGAATTTGCATCAATATCACCTGCAATAAATGCACCAAATTCTGAAACCATTGGCATCGTAAAACTCTTTGAATTAACATTAATAGAGAATGGAAATATCTAAGGCAAATCTATTTTCCTGATATTTCATTCAATAATTGGTACTGTCCAGCAATCCAGCAACAATATATATATATATATATATATATATATATATATATATGCGTAACATAGAAAGCCAGCATTCAATATTAACAATCATCCACAGCAAGTTGAATCATTCGATAAATGCTACTATCCAGCAAATACATAAATAACTTAATTCACATTATTTAATTAACATGATTTTAGGAAAACAAACTATATTTATACCATATATTCATTGATAAAATATTTATCCATTTCTAGAATACCAAATTTACTATGAAATACTATAAATACGTTTAAACAAAAAACTAAAAAAGATACTTAATCTTTAAATTCTTTACATGAAAATAAACAAGTTAAACTTTTTTTTTTACAAACACTTATTTCTTACAAATATCATCTAATATTGATCAATTACACCATATTTCAAGTCTTCCATTTAATCATCAGCATTTGTACAAACAACACTTTTGCTTCCCTACATTTTTTAAGATATATATATTGCTCAAGACATTCAACCACTGAAGGAAAAGCAAAAGGTAAAAGAAAAAAAAATAGACACACGATCTAAACCATGATTCAGCTCTTGGATAATTTACAGCATTCTGTGGTGTAAGGGAACAAATTAACTATTACCAAAATTCAACTGCCCCTACATGTCCAATCTACTGGGCCAGCATTCAATATTCCACGATTTCCAATTTACTTGCCACGCCTCAGGTCACATTTGTTGGCTAACCAGCACTTTATTGACTAATTTATAACACAAACACCATTTCCTTACAAACATTCACCTCTTTCAACTTTGCTAAAAAACAATAGCAACTGGACTCCAACTATGAGTTCAGACTCATCAACTGCTTCAAACAAAGTAAAATTCTTGACTCTTCTTTCCGATTTTGACTTCTATTTATGATTCTATGATGAAATTTATTATCTACATTTCAAATTTCCTCACTTGGTTGTGGAATCCTTACCGACTTTTTCTTCTCTCTCAGTTAATGTTTTGAATGCATGCACCCATATATTTTATGTTTTATAGTTGGCATCCATTCGACATGTCTAAAATTATTCTGCATTAGGAACTATATCAATTATTTGGACTGTTGTTTCCGTATGACCTTCAGTTTGTCTGCTTTGGAAATTTTTTTTTTGTTTCATGCATGTTGGAATGCATTCTCTAGCATTGCTTCAACTATTCTAACCCTGCTTCCTCTGTTCTGGTCTTTTCTCAGTTTGTTGATCATTTTTGTATCTTCATCACTTCCACTTGATTTTTTCGCCTGCTCACACCTTCCATTTTGTTATGGCTTTGCTTCAACTTCAACCTTTCTTGCTTTTTAGATTTCATTCCTGTTCTTGCTTACTCTGATCGCCCATTCCTAAAACTGCCATATCACAACTTAGATCTTAACTAAATTTCCTAGCTCATGAAACCATATTAAATAATTTCAGACTATCAACTATACTGATTATTTCAACTGTTCTTTTCATATCCTATTTATTTGTGCATGTTAACCTCCCTCATTAAATTTTGTTGTTCATCATTCTATCACCACAACAATCAAAACACTCCAGCTCAAGATTACTTTTTCTTACATATATCTTTAAAACATTCCATTAAACTTTAATTCTCTTTGATTCCCTTTATGTTTGATCAACAATTGTATAAGGTTATATCCATCTAAATGTCCTAATCTAGAATTACACATGTCTATAGAGGCTTAAATAACTAGATGAACACGACAAAAGATTAGAATTGAGTTAAGTGTCTAACAAAGTTGTTAATATAATTGAATTAAATGTGAAAAAATCAGTACAACAAGATGGCTAATCTGTGGTACTAATCAAGCTTAAGATAAGATGGATATTACATGGTCTGTAAAACATAAGCAATCAAATAGGCAGCAAATAAATATGAAATTACTGCAGCACAGAATGTCTAAGATGAAACTATGTTGATGCGACCATCAGTTGTTTTATTCTCGAATAGCTTTTATACTTTGTTTCAATTAAATTACAGCAGAGAGGAAGAACATGGATAGACACCATTTTTCTATCATTTCAGCATATTGTTTGACAATTTTACTCCTTTAAAATGACTAACCATATTTACACTTTATGTACCGGCTTCATAGATTAAACTTTATTGCTTTGTTTCTTCCTAACTCCACATCTTTGATTATTATCTATCTGAAAAATACAGCTATATTGGTTTTTATGTCCAATCTCATTCTAAGTAGAACTTCCATTTATCAGAAAACCAGCAATCATGCAGTTTAGAGCCACATTCCATTATGACAGGGTAATATTGGATTAAAACTCATTTCTTTTTGGTTTTCTTCCCAGCTTATTTATTATAATTTTACATTCAATATTTTCTTGCTGGACATCATAAAAGTCCCATTTTTTTTACCACATTCAGTGGGCACCAGAATATCCCGAATATGTTTGTTTCAAATATAATGGACTTATATATCAAATCCAACTCAGACTCCATAAGAGGAAAATCTTTTTTGCTGAAGGACTGAAACAACTTAGAAAAGAATTGGCGATTTATGAATCCACCATCATCCATTTCTTTGCAATCAACCACATCTCAATATTCGACTTTCATTTCAGTCCACCGCTGGAACACCATACTTCCGAAAGACCCTGGATGATATCAAGACAACATATTTGGACACTTGAAATAACACAATCAATGATTGACAAACCGCAACCTTTGGTAATGATAAAAAAAATTAGAATGACTCATATAAATACAAAACTAACTATTATTATTGTTTATCCTCTTTTGCAGAATCTTCCAAACTGTATAACTAGACATCTAAATGCCTGCGATCACCACATGACAATCCTTAGAAAATTTGGACCTCCGTTACAGTGGAATGTTATTGTTCTTGATATTGGAATTGACCAAACATATGTTCAGCAACCTTGGTATCAATTCCTTGAAGACAGTAATTTTTCTCATAGTGATGAAATCTCATTCTACTATAGGCATCATGAACAAATTTGGGTAATTATTATTAAAAATAAAAGAATTGAAATAACAATGATAGTGACTAAAGTAAGTTTAGGTTATTTCTTTTGTTTATTAATATTATCTTCGTCAATGAAATACAAACAATCTAATTATTATTAATATTACACATATTTGTGTTCATTTTTATTTTGTTTTATTGAATAAATTAAAATTCGTATAAAATAAATTACAAATAATTTGTGCATATGCACAGGTTACCAACTAATTTAATCAAATTACGGACACCATTATTCAGTTGTGTTATGATTTACCTTAGGCCAAATGGGGATCGCAAAATGCATATTGGGGAACAAAGTTATTAATTAGATCCAAAATTAAAAGAGTGATGCAAATCTGCAATACAAAGAAAGGTATACTCCTATCCCGTGATATACTATTCACTTTTTTTTTTAGGTGTGACACTATTCACTTAACTTTCGTGTAACTTTGCTGTGAACTATAATATAAATTTATTTTTAATTTAATACTTTAGGACCAAAAATTTCATTGACGCTATGTAACCACATAATTCCTTTTAAATTTTAGTGTAAACAATTTTCTGTTGTTTTTGAATGACTATAAAAAGAGGTAAGGATAATCATTGAGGCATGTTATTTATCTTCTATAACCTATTTTTTCACATGAAGGTCATTAGTCAAGGATTATTTTATGTATCGTTTTGAATATATTAATATCGGACAATAAAAGACAAATATCTAAAGAGTGAAATTTATAAGGAAATTTTTCAATGTTACCTAATCTTATTCATTTATCTGAACAAGATTCAGCACAACAAATTTTTAAGTCTCAAATTATCAACTTACAATTTTTAACTTAAAAAAATGTTTTTTTTTTTAATTATAACGTTATATTACATTTTTTGCAATGCACCGTTCATTATTTAGTTTTATTTTAATAAAGAGATAGTATAGTAAGAGACAAAAAGTATATTTTACCGAATAAAATACTACTTTATTTAAAACTTAATTCTGGGACAGTTTTATGCCTGTGTTACACGTAAAACACCAATTGCCACGTACGTCCGTTTGTTTCTTCCCCTTTTCTTCCTTCCCTCGTCTTTCTGGCTTGTGTTTCAGTCTCAGTGCGACTCACGCCATGGTGGATTCATCTCAACTCCTCGAAGCAGCTTCTGATTTCGCTCACTACACAGGTTCCTAACTTCCCTATTCTTCACTTCCCTTCTCTTTGATCGTTACATTTTTCACTTTGTGAGTAACATTGCTTCGATTTCAGGGGCGCACAGCGATGATTCCGCCAGGGACTTTCTTAATCGCTTCCCTCTCCCAGTCATCTTCAGGTTTTATTCTTTTTCTCAATTTTGTTATACCCTTTTGCTCGTTTTGGGTCTTGTTGCTTGTTGGAGTGTTTCCTTGGTTTTAAAAGGGGCGCATTTGTTGTGAGTGTATGCATAGAATTATTCTTAAAAAAAAGGAAAATAAAAGACAAAGAAGTGTTAATGTAAAAAAAATGGAAATTTATTTATTTGTTATTTTGGTTTTTTGTGTTGAATTTTGGTGGAGCTTCTGGTTTGACATGTTTCAGACTTGTGTGCATTCAGTATCTTCTTCATGACTTGAATTGAATGCATTTTGAGTAAAACTATTGAACTTATTGTTCTGTTGAGGTACATTAGATTTTGTTTTAAAGTCTTGTTCAGTGGAGGACTATTTTTCATTCCTGTATGATTTAGTGTTGTAGTCTTTTTGTTAAATTCTGATCTTGGTCGTGAAATAAAGTTGGGGTTGTGTTCAGTGTTAATTCAAGGACATTATACATCCTTCTAGAGAAATTTTCCCTTGATTTTCTCTGTTAATTTTGCAGTGCATTACAGACTCAGTTTGATGTGCCTGGCCTAGAAAATACTCTTGTTACATGCCTTGAAAGGTTATTCAATACGAAGTTGGGTGCTTCTCTGATCCCGCAGTATATGGTTTGTGATATACTCCCTTAGCTCATCTGATACGGACAGAGAGAAGGAAGCTACGGGCCAACGTCGTTCAGCTAGGGCAAAGTATTTACCCAAGCATTGGGACGATTACCAACTAGAGTAGGAAGGGGCTTTGGGAAGAACGTGGCGGGAAAAGTAGTTACGCATGGTTAGTATGGTAGAGTTTATCCATGTTAATAACAGCTAACCGTAAGTGGTTAAGCATGAGCCCTGCAATATAAAAAGCTGTAACTAACTAGTAGTGGGAATAAGAAACATTCCAGAAGCTTTTCTTTCAAATCCTTTTCTCTCTCTCTCTTTGGAACTGCGTTTCTTTTTCTCTCCCTCGAGCTCTAACTCTCGAGTGGAACGCGCAGTGTGGAGGTTCCCTAGCCCTCGAACGCTAGGTATCATTGGTGCTTTCATTGAGCACAAGGTGGACGTATGGCGGAGAATACGCGATCAAAAGCTATGTCATCGGAAAAAATGGAGGAGCTGTTCGCGAAGTTTGCGGCAACGGTAGAAGCAAAAATGGAATCATTAGCGGAGAGGTTAGCACATCTTGAAACCAGTAGATTCAGTCCCTCACAAACACAGCCTGAGATGCCTTCATTTCCGGCGGCGGGACCGAGTGCAGCACCGCACCGATTGAAGCTGGATGTGCCGAGGTTTGACGGCTCCGATGCTACGGGGTGGATCTTTAAAATTACGCAATTTTTCGAATATCATACAACTCCGGATCATGAGAGGCTTACCATTGCGTCATTTTACATGGAAGGACAAGCCTTGGCTTGGTTCCAATGGATGCACAGAAATGGACAGTTATCGTCCTGGCCTGCGTTCCTTCACGCCCTTCATTCACGATTTGCTTCAACTTCGTATGAGGATCCAACGGGACTACTATTCAAGCTACAACAGAGGTCAACAGTAAGCACTTACCTCTCAGACTTTGAAACCCTAGCTAATCGAATTATTGGATTACCTGCTCCCATGGCTTTAAGCTGCTTTATTTCCGGCTTGTTGCCGTCGATTCGACGAGAAGTCCAAGTCATGCAACCAGCAACCATGAGCCAAGCAGTGGCTTATGCTAGGTTGCACGAGGAAAAACAAAACGACGTAAGAAGAACGTTCCGGCCTAACCCAGGAGTTTCGTCCAATTCGCGTCATCAACCAGCACCGACGCCTCCATCTGTGTCTCCATTACTGCCGACACCAACGCGTCCCAATTCATCCACAGTCCCTTTTAAACGTCTCACACCGGAGGAGTTGGCAATGCGTAGAGAAAAGGGATTATGCTTCCAATGCGATGAAAAATACTCACGCGGTCACAAGTGTTCTTCTTCTTTGTTCCTGCTCATCGTGGAAGACAATGATGAAGTACCAGAACCCCCTGAGCCGCAGTTAACCTTGCCGGAAATCGTACCTGAACCACCCCCGGCGCAGTTGAGCTTCAATGCCTTATCAGGACACGTGGTGCCCGAAACATTACGCTTGCAAGGGTATATTCGGGGTCAACCAGTCAGCATTTTGATAGACGGTGGGAGCACACATAATTTTGTGCACCACAGGGTCGTTATGTCAGTGGGGTTAACAACGGAGGAAAGCGTACCACTACGGGTCACGGTGGGCAACGGTGAAGAACTACAATGCCAGCACACATGTTCTAATGTAGAGGTAACCATTCAGCAACATTCATTCTTCATCGATTTCCATGTTTTATCTATCTGTGGTGCGGATTTAGTTTTGGGAGTCCAATGGCTAAAAACACTGGGACCAGTCTTGACGGATTACACTAACCTCACCATGAAATTCATGATCGCCGGCCACCTTGTGGAATTACGTGGTGAACATGAACAGACCCTTGAATCAATTTCCACGTCACAACTTCGGCGTATGCTCCACACTAATGGCACTAGTATGATGTTCCACATTCAGTTGGAACCTTGTCAAACCTCACAGCCAGACACTACACCGCTACCTTCCGACATTGAAGAATTAATTAGTAAGTATTCCAAGCTGTTTCAACCAGTAAAGGGACTGCCACCCTCGAGGGAAACGGACCATGCCATCAACATCATTCCGGGAGCATCTCCAGTCAACGTGAAACCATATCGGTATCCACATTATCAGAAAAAGGAAATCGAGGAGCAGATCAGCTTAATGTTGGACAAGGGGTTCATACGAACCAGCACCAGTTCCTTTTCATCACCGGTGTTACTGGTGAAGAAGAAGGACGGATCATGGCGCTTTTGTGTCGACTACAGGGCTCTTAACGCCATCACGATTCGCGACCGGTTTCCTATACCAACCATTGACGAGTTGCTTGACGAGCTCGGCGAGGCACAGTGGTTTTCTAAGTTGGATCTAATGCATGGTTACCACCAAATCCTTATGAAGGCTGATGATGTTTACAAAACGGCATTTCGAACACATCAAGGGCATTACGAATTCCGAGTAATGCCCTTTGGATTGTGTAATGCCCCATCAACCTTTCAAGCAACTATGAATCAACTCTTCCGACCGTGTTTACGCCGATTCATCATCGTCTTCTTTGATGATGTGCTGGTTTATAGTAAAACCATGGCTGACCACGTGAAGCACCTGGAAACCGCATTCAAACTCTTACTTTCAGAGCAGTACTCCTTGAAACAATCCAAATGCGCTTTTGCTCAGTCCCAATTGGAGTACCTGGGGCATATTGTCTCAGGCAACGGTGTAGAACCAGTCCCGGAAAAGTTGCAGGCGATACGGGAATGGCCTTCACCACGATCAGTGAAAGCACTGCGCAGTTTCCTTGGATTAGTCGGGTTTTATCGGAGATTTATTAAAGGATACGCGAAGATGGCGTCTCCACTTACTCAATTACTCTGTAAGGGTCACTTTCGGTGGTCAGAAGCAGCCACCATGGCCTTCAACTCATTAAAAGAGGCAGTTTCCACAGCGCCCGTATTAGCCCTCCCTAACTTTTCCATTCCCTTCGTAGTAGAGACCGATGCGTCCGGTTCCGGTGTAGGGGCCGTCCTCTCACAAAAAGAACACCCGATAGCATTTTATAGCAAAGAATTTTGTCCAAAGCTTCGTGCCTCCTCCACTTATATCCGTGAGCTTGCGGCGATAACCATGGCGGTTAAGAAATGGCGCCATTACTTGTTAGGTCACCCTTTCGTGATCCTCACTGATCACCAAAGTCTCAGGGACCTTATGACTCAAGCCGTGCAAACGCCGGAGCAACATCGATACCTCGTCAGATTATTGGGATTCGAATATAGCATTCAGTACCGGCCGGGACGTGAGAACGGCGTCGCAGACGCCCTATCACGAGTTACGACTGAAGACACCGACGCTTCCATTTATATGCTATCGATACCCCAGTTTGCTTTCCTTGCTGATCTCAGGAAGGAGCTAAATACTCTTCCTGAAGCAGTGGCTCTACGGGAGAAACTACAAGAGGACCTCACCGGCGCTTCTGAGTATAAACTCGAGAATGGTCTAATCATCCACAAGCAGCGTCTTTGGCTTCCATCCGGATCCACCATTATTCCACTCCTTATGGAAGAATTTCACAGTACACCCACTGCGGGCCATTATGGGATTCAGAAAACCTTACAAAGGCTTCAGGAGAACTTCACGTGGAGTTCCATGCGTAAGGATGTTTGCAAATTTATCGCAGCTTGTGTCATCTGTCAGCTAACGAAATATGATAATCGCAAACCGGCAGGGCTTCTGTGCCCTCTTCCGGTGCCATATCGGCCATGGGAAGATCTCAGTATGGATTTCATTGTTGGGTTGCCATCGTATCGGGGTAACACATGCATTCTCGTCGTGGTCGACCGTTTTTCGAAGGGACTCCATTTGGGTATGTTACCCACTAAGCATTCTGCGAAACGGGTGGCGGAACTATTCACCACCATGATCATTCGCTTGCACGGTTTGCCACGAAGCATCATCTCCGACAGGGATCCCTTATTTGTTAGCAGATTCTGGCAAGATTTATTTGCTCTCAGTGGCACAAAGCTTCGTCTCAGCTCCTCCTACCACCCACAGACCGATGGCCAAACGGAGGTTGCCAATCGAATTATAGAGCAGTACCTGCGGGCTTTTGTTCATCGGAAACCAGCATCGTGGGGGCAGTTTCTGTTGTGGGCCGAATGGTCCTATAATACCTCGTGTCACTCCGGGACGGGGGTCACCCCTTTTGAGATCACCTACGGACGAAAGCCACCGGCCATTCCAGAATATGTGGGGAGCACTGCAACTCCGACGGAGGTTGACGTTATGCTTCGACAACGAGGAGAGGTCCTCCACTTGCTTCGCCGGAAGTTGCTTAAGGCTCAACAAAAGATGAAATTCGCCGCCGATGCTCGCCGTAGACCCTTGGAATTCAGTATCGGGGATTGGGTGTTAGTCAAACTGAGACCACACCGGCAAGTTTCCGCCTCGGAGACCGCGTATTCGAAACTCACGAAGCGCTACTATGGTCCCTTTGAGGTGCAGGAACGATTGGGCAAGGTTGCGTATCGACTGAGGCTTCCGGCGCGCAGTCGTATTCACCCCGTCTTCCACGTTTCGTTGCTCAAAGCTTTCGTGGAGGACCCTACCGCAGTGGAGGCTGACCCCCTTCCGATTATGGGAGCCGACGCGGTCACCGACGATCACAAGGAAGCTGCTCACACTCCTTTCACGATCCTTGACTCCAGGTACGTGACCACCGAGAGTGGGCTACGCCGTGAAGTACTGGTACAATGGCGGGGATCCACCCAACAGGACGCATCTTGGGAAGATTGGCACGAGTTTAGCACTCGTTA
>NW_021143648.1:0-32149 GCF_004193775.1 Glycine soja
TAATAGCTAGCTAGTGTGTGTGTTTAATCCTTTCGTGTTTTAATTGTTAGTATGTGTGTTAGTGTTGATTAGTTCCTGGTGTTTTGTTTAATGTGTGTTCTGTTTCAGTTTTACCATTAAGCGTTTCCCCTGTTTCAGTCTTGGGTGTTTTGCTGTGAAGATTGTGCTTGAAACATAGTAGTAGTAGAAATCAGCTGCGGCAAAACACAGACTAGTAGTAGAAATCAGCTAGAGACGGATTTTAGCGACCACCCATGCTGAATTATTGAGATTTTTTGTTTTAGTAGCTAGGGTTGTTATTTTTGGCTGAATTTTTTTGTGGTAACTTCTTTTAATCCATATTTTGTGGGAAAAATAGCTAGAGCCTTTAGTTTGGTCAGATTTGAAAGTTCCAAAAAACTAGCAAATTTTGTGTTTGTCAAAACTTCAAACGGCCATAACTTTTGCTCCGGTTATCAGAATCGCAATTATTATATATGCATTTGGGGTAGAAAAAAATTTCCTACACCGTAGTAGCCGGCCTACAGCCGGCTGAGGTCTCCATCGTCCAAAAAAAGCGATTCTGTCAAAAGTTTTTTATTTTCAAGTTTTATTCACTTATTTTTCTTAACTTACCATTTTTAGCTTTCATAGTTAGACTTTGAATTTTTGTCTGAAATTTTTTGTGCTATCTTCTCATCATTTTATAAGGTTGATCACAAAATTTCAAGTCATTTGGATATCATTTGAGGGTAGCTGTAGTTCAAACCTACACCTTTATTTACATGACAAGGCAACTAGTTGTGTGCATGCTGAATGTAGTGTATGACTAGAGGCAATCCATCTGACTTACAACCCTTTGATCCTGAGATAGATAGGACATTTCATAGATTAGTTAGGCATCATTTTATACCTTTTGATCATTCTGAGCATTCCATAACTGGTGAATCTGTGCATTCTGTTATTGGTGATTTTGAACATCCTGATCTTGAGCATTATAATTTTGAGCATTCTGATTCTGAGCATTCTGATTTTGCACATTCTCAGAACATGGCACAACCTCCACCTCGTGAGAGGACTCTAAGGGAAATGGCTGCACCTGATTTCACCTATGAAAGCTTGTGCATCCAATACCCTGATGAGGATGTCCCATATGTTCTTAAAACTGGACTGATTCATTGCTTCCAAAATTTCATGGCCTTGCAGGTGAAGACCCGCACAAACATTTGAAAGAATTTCACATTGTCTGCTCCACCATGAAACCCCCAGATGTCCAAGAGGATCACATATTTCTGAAGGCTTTTCCTCACTCATTAGAGGGAGTGGCAAAGGACTGGCTGTATTACCTTGCTCCAAGGTCCATCACGAGCTGGGATGACCTTAAGAGAGTATTCTTAGAAAAACTTTTCCCTGCTTCTAGGACCACAGCCATCAGGAAGGATATCTCAGGTATTAGACAACTCAGTGGAGAGAGCCTGTATGAGTACTGGGAGAGATTTAAGAAACTATGTTGCCGGTTGCCCCCACCATCAGATTTCAGAACAGCTTCTTCTCCAATACTTTTATGAAGGACTCAGTAATATGGAGAGAAGTATGATAGATGCTGCCAGTGGTGGAGCCCTTGGAGACATGACTCCTGCTGAAGCCAGAAATTTAATTGAGAAGATGGCCTCCAACTCCCAGCAGTTTAGTGCCAGAAATGATGCCATAGTCATTAGAGGAGTGCATGAGGTAGCTACAAACCCATCTGCATCATCTGAAACTAAGAAGCTTGAAGGCAAACTGGATGCATTGGTCAACTTGGTAACCCAGCTGGCCTTGAATCAGAAATCTGTACCTGTCGCAAGGGTTTGTGGTTTGTGCTCCTCTGCTGACCACCATACAGACCTTTGCCCTTCCATGCAGCAACCTGGAGCAATTGAGCAGCCTGAAGCTTATGCAGCAAATATATACAATAGACCTCCTCAACCTCAGCAGCAAAATCAACCACAGTAGAGCAATTATGACCTTTCCAGCAACAGATACAACCCTGGATGGAGGAATCACCCTAACCTCAGATGGTCCAACCCTCAGCAACAACAACAGCAGCCTGCTCCTTCCTTCCAAAATGCTGCTGGCCCAAGCAGACCATACATTCCTCCACCAATCCAACAACAGCAACAACCCCAGAAACAGCCAACAGTTGAGGCCCCTCCACAACCTTCCCTCGAAGAACTTGTGAGGCAAATGACTATGCAGAACATGCAGTTTCAGCAAGAGACCAGAGCCTCCATTTAGAGCTTAACCAATCAGATGGGACAATTGGCTACCAATTGAATCAACAACAGTCCCAGAATTCTGACAAGCTGCCTTCTCAAGCTGTCCAAAATCCCAAAAATGTCAGTGCCATTTCATTGAGGTCGGGAAAGCAATGTCAAGGACCTCAACCCGTAGCACCGTCCTCATCTGCAAATGAGCCTGCCAAACTTCACTCTATTCCAGAAAAAGGTGATGACAAAAATTTACCTAACAATTTCTGTGCAGGTGAATCTTCTTCCACAGGTAATTCTGATTTGCAGAAGCAGCACATTCCCCCTCTTCCATTCCCTCCAAGAGCAGTTTCCAACAAAAAAATGGAAGAGGCAGAGAAAGAGATCTTGGAAACGTTTAGAAAAGTAGAGGTAAACATACCTCTGTTGGATGCAATAAAGCAAATTCCAAGATATGCCAAATTCTTGAAGGAGCTGTGCACTAATAAGCATGGGCAGAAATGTCTCCGCATTGATTGGTAAATCTGTTCCTCAAATTCCTGAAAAATGTAAAGATCCAGGTACATTCAGCATACCTTGTATCATAGGGAATAGTAAGTTTGACAATGCCATGCTAGATTTAGGAGCTTCTGTTAGTGTTATGCCTCTGTCTATTTTTAATTCTCTATCTCTAGGCCCCTTGCAGTCAACTGATGTGGTAATTCATTTAGCTAATAGAAGTGTTGCCTACCCTGTTGGTTTCATAGAAGATGTCTTAGTTAGAGTTGGTGAACTGATTTTCCCTGTTGATTTTTATATTTTGAATATGGAAGATGGATTTTCTCAAGGATCAGTTCCCATCATTCTAGGCAGACCCTTTATGAAAACTGCTAGAACTAAGATAGATGTTTATGCAGGCACACTGTCTATGGAATTTGGTGACATAACTGTTCATTTTAATATTCTGGATGCTATGAAATACCCATCTGAATATCTTTCTGTATTTCGTGCTGAAATAATTGACCATGTTGTTGATGAATACATGACTGATCTTTATTCTAATCTGCATGCCTCTCACTCTTCATGCATTGAGTCTGAAATTGTACTTGATCATATGTCTGAATTTGATGCTGAGAGTGAATCTGAGAGTGATATTGATTGCATGCCTGGTGGTGGTGTTTTACCTCTTGAGATTGATTTTATAGAGTCAGATAGGACTAACCATGTTTCAGGAAGTACACATACCTCTGACTTTCTTTATGAGGTAAAGGCTGAGAAACCATCTCCTTCTACCACTGTCCAGCCGACCACACCAGAATTGAAGCCTCTGCCATCAAATTTAAAATACGCTTACTTGGATGATAGCAAGAGTTTTCCAGTGATTATATCTGCCTCCCTTGCTGATGAGCAAGAGGAGAAGTTGTTGTCAGTTCTCAAGAAGCATAAGAAGGCTATAGGCTGGACCCTGGCGGACATTTCTGGTATTAGCCCATCCACATGTATGCATCGAATAAATTTAGAGGATGG
Source organism: Glycine soja (assembly GCF_004193775.1). Classification (NCBI taxonomy): domain Eukaryota; kingdom Viridiplantae; phylum Streptophyta; class Magnoliopsida; order Fabales; family Fabaceae; genus Glycine; species Glycine soja. The sequence goes on from NW_021143648.1 coordinate 3,735, forward strand.
AGCTAAACCAGTAAGACAGCCACAGAGAAGACTCAACCCGGTGATTCTTGATGTAGTGAAGAAGGAGATAACGAAGCTTTTGCAAGCTGGAATCATTTATCCTATCTCCGACAGCCAATGGGTGAGTCTCGTCCAGGTAGTCCCGAAAAAGACTGGCCTCACAGTGATCAGAAATGAGAAGGAGGAGCTGATTCCTACTCGGGTGCAGAACAGTTGGAGAGTCTGCATTGACTATAGGAGGCTGAACCAGGTTACCAAAAAGGACCATTTTCCCCTGCCATTCATTGACCAGATGCTTGAACGCCTGGCAGGTAAATCCCACTACTGTTTCCTTGATGGTTTTTCTGGTTATATGCAAATTACTATTGCTCCTGAGGATCAGGAAAAGACCACATTCACCTGCCCCTTCGGCACTTTTGCTTATAGGAGGATGCCTTTCGGCCTGTGCAATGCCCCTGGTACCTTCCAGCGGTGCATGATTAGTATTTTCAGTGATTTTTTAGAAAATTGCATAGAGGTGTTTATGGATGATTTCACTGTATATGGATCCTCTTTTGATGGTTGTTTGAATAGTTTGGAAAAAGTTTTGAATAGATGCATTGAAACTAACCTTGTTCTAAATTTTGAAAAATGTCATTTTATGGTTGAGCAAGGTATAGTTTTAGGCCACATTATTTCCAATAAGGGCATTGAAGTAGATCCTGCAAAAATTTATGTTATTTCACAATTGCCTTACCCCTCTTGTGTGCGAGAGGTGCGATCTTTTCTTGGTCATGCAGGATTCTACAGGCGCTTTATAAGGGATTTTAGCAAAGTAGCCCTTCCACTGTCCAACTTGTTGCAAAAGGAGGTGGAGTTTGACTTTAATGACAGATGCAAAGAGGCTTTTGATTGCCTCAAAAGAGCGTTGACTACCACCCCCATCATCCAGGCACCCGATTGGACAGCCCCTTTTGAGCTTATGTGTGATGCATCAAATTATGCATTGGGGGCTGTCCTTGCTCAGAAAATTGATAAATTGCCCAGGGTGATATATTATGCTTCTAGGACTTTAGATGCTGCCCAAGCAAATTATACTACTACTGAGAAAGAGCTTCTAGCCATAGTTTTTGCTCTTGAAAAATTTCGATCTTATTTGCTTGGTACTCGCATTATTGTTTATACTGACCATGCAGCTCTAAAGTACTTGTTGAAGAAGGCTGATTCTAAGCCTAGGTTGATCCGATGGATGCTCTGGCTCCAAGAGTTTGACTTGGAGATCCGTGATAGGAGCGGAGCACAAAATCTAGTTGCTGATCATTTGAGTCGGATCGAACGTGTCTCTGATGCAGATTCACCTATTCGGGATGATTTCCCTGATGATCATTTGTATATATTGTATAGTATTTCTGACTCTCTTTCTACTCCCTGGTTTGCTAACATTGTCAATTATTTAGTTGCCTCTGTTTTTCCTCCCTTAGCATCTAAGGCCCAAAAAGATAAGATTAAAAGTGATGCTAAGCATTTTATTTGGGATGACCCCTACTTGTGGAAATTGTGCAGTGATTAGGTCATTAGACGGTGCATTCCAGATCATGAGACTGACTCAGTCCTGCAGTTCTGTCATTCTTCCGCACCGGGAGGTCATCTGGGTGTTCAAAGGACAGCTCGCAAAGTGCTTGATTGTGGTTTTTATCGGCCCACCATCTTTAAAGATGCGTGGAAGATCTGCAGCACTTGTGAGCAGTGTCAGAGAGCAGGAAATACACTTACATGGCGACAACAAATGCCTCAGCAGCCTATGTTATTCTGTGAGGTGTTTGATGTCTGGGGTATAGATTTCATGGGTCCTTTTCCTGTCTCTTTTGGTTATGTTTACATTCTCCTTGCAGTTGATTATGTTTCAAAATGGGTGGAAGCCAAGCCCACTAGAACTAATGATGCTAAAGTTGTCGCAGACTTTGTCAGGTCTAATCTGTTTTGCAGGTTTGGAGTACCTAAAGCAATTGTTAGTGATCAAGGAACCCATTTTTGCAACAGGACAATGCATGCCCTGCTTAAAAAGTACGGGGTGGTACACAGAGTATCCACACCATACCACCCCCAGACTAATGGACAGGCAGAAATTTCTAACAGGGAAATCAAGAGAATTCTAGAGAAGATTGTGCAGCCAAGCAGGAAAGATTGGAGTACCAGGCTTGATGATGGTCTCTGGGCACATCGGACTGCCTACAAAGCACCCATAGGAATGTCTCCTTATCGGGTTGTCTTTGGAAAGGCATGTCATTTTCCAGTGGAAATTGAGCACAAAGCATACTGGGCAGTGAAGACTTGCAACTTCTCTATGGATCAAGCTGGCGAGGAAAGGAAGTTGCAACTGAGTGAGTTAGATGAAATCCGCCTAGAAGCCTACGAGAATGCCAAGTTCTACAAAGAAAAGACCAAGAAGTTCCATGATAGCATGATAGTTAAAAAAGACTTCGTGGTTGGGCAAAAAGTGTTATTGTATAATTCTAGGCTTGGACTCATGAGTGGTAAGTTGAGGTCTAAGTGGATTGGTCCTTTTGTTGTTACTAATGTTTTTCCTTATGGTACAGTTGAGATCAAAAGCGACTCCACAAATAAGAGCTTCAAGGTCAACGGACATCGACTTAAGCCATTCCTCACAAACCCTTCTTTAGTGGACGTAGTGGTGGAAGAGACTTCCTTACTCCACCCTACTCTTCCTCCACCATGACTTAGGGAGTTTTTCTTTTCCTATCTCCTTCTTTGCTTTTATTACACTTGTCCGATTCTCTTTGATGATTTAATTGTTTTTAATCTTTTAATTGTGCTACATTGAGGACAATGTGTTGTTTAAGTATGGGGGGGAGTGTTCTTTGGTTTTGCTAGTTTTGATGGTTTTGTTAATTTGTTAATGTTGTTAGTTTCGTCGGATTTTTAGTTTAATATTTTGGGTCAATTTTGTGTGCACGTACGACTTTGCATGTTTTTCTTTGAATTATAGGATATGTTCAAGAAATGGGTAATTGTTTTGAAAATAAAAGTTCTTGACATTTTGTGACTTGAAATCCTTGATTCTTCTCTACATGTCATGATAGTTTTGAAAGCTCAATTTGAAAGTGATGATTTTACCTTTGTGAGAATTTGAGCCATCCATCATTATAATCATTTGGTGTGTTTTGCCCCATTGATTGCTTGCACAATAGCCTTGGCTTGATTCTTGTTGAGGCGTCCTAATTCACATGCATATTTGGAAATGATTAAGGCAATTTTGTTCTTATAAGCTTCTAGCCAAATGGACTTACCTTGAATTAATTCCTTTGATAGCCCTTTTGAGCCTTGTTTCCCTTTCCTTGTTTTGAAGCTCACTACAAGCCTTAAGTGAAAAACCATGATATTACCATATCCTTAAGGAATTTTGGAGCTTTGGAATTGTTTTGGGAATAAGTGTGGGGGGGTTTTTGTTTCATTGGACAACTTGTTTTGTTGGCTATGCTTCATGATGTATTTTGGGCCATACTTGATGTACATTGTATATTGGTTAAATGTTGGACATGCTGAATGAAATGTTGTTTCTCAAAGGCTAAAGAGTAAAAAAAAAAAAAAAAAAAAAAAAAAAAAAAATTCGAAAAAAAGAAAAAGAAAAGCAATAAAGTTGAGTGAATAAGATCTTAAATGGCACAAGAATGATGAAACTCTTGGTTCTACTCTTCATGTTTAATTTTTATCTTTACTTCTTTTTATTTTCTTATTTTTCTTAAAATGCACTTATTCCCCTTTGCTCCTCTATTCCTTTGGGATTTAGCCACTTATTCCATATTTCTCCATACCTTGTCCTTGGCCCCATTACAACCTTAAAAGACCTTTTGATCCTCATGTGCTTGTGTTTATGGGTTGATTGTCAATTTTAGAATCTTGCCAAGTTTATGTGGTGTTTGCTTTCATGGGTGCTTTGAGGGTAAATAGTAGCCTAGACACTTGAGAGATAGAGTGTATATCTTGTGAGGCTTTATCACTTTTCATTCTTGAGCTGATTAACTATTTTGCCATGATTGGGTTGCTTGGATGATTTTCATGAATGTCTTGACTTTTTGGATCTCCTTATGTTAGATGTTACCCATTCCTTTCATTCCTTGATGTTCATTTAGAAATATGTGAATGTTTTTGTTTGTCTCCCTCTGATATCCTTGGATTTTGTTCTTTGTTTCATTTTGCCCAGGAGTGCAAAAGGCTAAGTATGGGGGGTTTTGATGTGCCATCATTTTCTTCTATTTTCTAAACCCTTTTTGCACCATTTTAATTATTGATTGGTCTTAATTGTCAATTAATTAGGCAGTTTTATAATTTGGGCTCATTTAGCTAATTTGATGTTTTTAATCTAATTTTAGGAATTAATGAAACATTGGGCTTAATCCGGATTTTGGTTGTGGACTTGAAGAGGGCAAATAAAGCAGCGCTTACCTTAGTTAATTTCTAATTAGGAAATTTCGCAATTTTATTTTATGTTGTTCAGTGTTTATTTCGTTTTGGGCCAGAGTATTGTAATAGGGCCCAGTGACTTTGAGTGACTCTTTTTAAATAGCTGCCTTGGGATTCGTGCAGGGCATTCTATTCTGTTATGCTATTCATTATTCAGAGCTTTGTTTTAGGGTTTTTCGTTTTTCTGTTTTGCTGCTTCTGAGTTCGTAATGCAATTTTACGTTTTCTGCTTCTAATTACAATTTCGTTCTTGCTTCTTCTTTTACTCTCATTTACGTTTCTGTTCCATTTTACATTTCTGTTCGTTTACGTTTCTGTTCATTTACGTTTCCGTTCATTTACGTTTCTGCTTCATGTTTCAATTGCGTTTTCTGTTTGAATCCATGGAAGGCTAGATTTTCTGGTGTTGTTTCCTTTTGAGGACGAAGCCCAACTCTCTTTGAGGTTTCGCTTGTAATGTGGTTTCCTGGCAGTTTTCCCTTCACCAGTTATCCCAATTTCGTGAATATTAATCAGTGCACGCTTCGTGTTCGATTAATTGCCTCTGAGCCTAACTTGCGTTCATGCTTAATGGACGAAGGGCTAACTGGTGTATGTGGTGCCTAATCACGTATTGAAAACCCTAAGTTGATTTTCGCTTAGTAAATTGAAATAGGGTTGGATTAAGTGGTTGACTATTAGGGACGAATTCTCCATAACCCAGGATAAGAGAGTGGCTTCTGAATCAGAGGAAACAACCCGTTTTTAATATTAGTAGTTTCGTATTCCATTTTATTTGTTCTGCTCTTTAATTACCAAACAACCAACCCCCCCCCATCGTTACTGTTACTGCCAGCATATTATGAACATTTGGCTTGTCACTGCTCGTTGGGAAACGACCTAGGATCACTTCCTAGTTACTGCATTTTCATGTTTATTTGATTCGGGTACGGCCTCGATCACACACTTTCCTTTCACTTTTCTTTTTTTTCCCTGGACACTGATTTTTCTGCCAACTTGTGAGATTTTTCTTATTTTTTCCTTAAATCCAAATCGCTTGGTTCTTTTTTTATAATTTTGGTCCAGATGTCTAGAAAATTCAGTAAAGGTTTCAGCTCAAAAAACGTAGTGACCAATTCCCAGTAATTTATACAAGTTCGTATGTTCAAGCTGCCAGCACCAACGATTTCAACCTAGAAATCAAGAGTAGTGTTTATGTTGCTTAAGGCTTGGATAGTTACAATTTGTGTTTGCTTATGCTCAATTATCTTGAATAACACAATTAAAGAGAGCTTAAGACTTATTTTGATTCACAAATCCAGCCACAACTCAGCACCACAACTCAACTTCATCATAGGCATCATGTAGGAAACTTAGAAAGCAAAAAAAAAGTTCAAGAACAAGACTACTTCTAGGAATTGATTTAGAACATGTTATGAACTAAATAACATGCATGAATTAGACTCAAAATTCAAAAGATAGGCTAAGAATGACAAGAATACATGAACAAATGTATCTAGAATTCAATTAACAAAATAAAATTCAACACAAACTTAGAACATAATGTGACAATTACTATGACTAAACATGACTCTAAGACAACATGGATTAAGTGATTTACACTTAGATTTTTGTGTTTTTTTTTTCTAATCAATATTTTGGAACAAAATTTAGATCTAAAGGTTCAGCACAAGAATATTATGAATGAAAATTGATAGAACCTAAAATCAACACAAAAACAAGATTCAAGAGTAGATCTACAAATTTTGAACCATAGAAATGCAAGAACAAGTGTAGATCTAAGATTTAATTGGTTTATTTTTTTTGAATCTACTCTAAACAGCACCAAACCACAAGACAATGGAGGATATACATGGAGAATAAGATGAAGAACAAGGAATTAAAGAGAATTCACCGAACAAAAAGATAGAGGAAGCAAAAGATAATCACCTAGATGAAGATGCTCTTGATACCACATGATGCAAGCTCCATTGGAGCTTGTAGGCCTAGGATCTTCTTCATCAATGGATTCCTTTGCTTCTTGGAAGATGAATGGCAGCGGAATGGAGAAAGGAAGAGAGAGAGGAGACGCCACTTCAAGGAGAAGATGAGTCTAGAAGAAGCTCACCACCATAGGAGGCCATGGATAAGAGCTTGGAGGAAGAAGGAGATGAATGAAGGGAGAGGGAGAGAAGAGCACGAAATTTTGTGCTCTAAATGAGCTTTGAGATCTGAAGTTTAATATTCAAATGATCAAAGTTGAAAAAAATGCACACACATGACCTCTATTTATAGCCTAAGTGTCACACAAAATTGGAGGGAAATTCAAAATTCACTTGAATTTGAAATTGAATTTGTGGAGCCAAACTTTGGAGCCCAAATTTCACTAATTATGATTAGTGAATTTTAGTCATGGTTCAGCCCACTAATCCAAGATCAATTCCAAGATTCTCCACTAAGTGTGCTTAGGTGTCATGAGGCATGAAAAGCATGAAGGACATGCACAAAGTGTGACTATATGATGTGGCAATGAGGTGTAGTAAGCAAATGCTCACCTCCCCCTCTAAAATTTAATTGGATTGGGCTTCTACTAATTCAATTAAATTTATTTCCAACCACACACATCAAATATCCACTTAGTGCATGTGAAATTACAAAACTACCCCTAATACAAAAACTAGTCTAGGCGCCCCAAAATACAAGGGCTGAAAAATCCTATATTTCTAGGGTACCCTACCTACATTATGGAGCCCTAAACACAAGGCCCAAAAATAATGAAACCTTAATCTAATATTTACAAAGATAAGTGGGCTCGTACTTAGCCCATGGGCCCGAAATCTACCCTAAGGCTCATAAGAACCCTAGGGCCTTCTCTTGCATCTCTGGCCCAATCTACTTGGAGTTTTTCTATCCAATGCCCATGCAGGGTAGGATTGCATCAAACACCTGTTCTACTTTACACTTTTACTCAATCTCAATAACAATATTATAATCTCAAGGCAACATATTATTCCACAATTCATCACATATTTCATTTATAAGCACTGCTCATGAATTATACAATACCCCCGATCTCACACTCATGTTTCAAACACGTTTAACACATTGCGCTACAATTTAACATTGGTTCCTGAATAGGAAACCTACATTTTCTCTTAAACACTGCGCATCAACGCTTTTCTCAAGATAACACTGGTTGGTTATTGTATAATTCATAACTCACAATATAATTATTGTCACATCAAGTGTCAAACACACACACTTATTCACAATCAAATATCATGCCCACAATTTAACATCTCATAATATCACATCAATGATCTCATTTTTACATGTATATCGCAAATTGACACATTCAACTTTGCCCTACTCAATCTTGACTATAATATTATAATACCATTATAATAACTTATTACACCTTATAACTCATACACATCACACAATAATAATATTTGCATGATACAAAACATATATATGTATATGTATATAGTAAATTAAACTACATTGTTTTTAATCAAAGGATTTCTATAACAATTAATTTAATATTACATCAAAAGAAATTACCACCAGACATTAACCTTACAATTTTCTTTAATTTATTATTCTAGTATTACAATAATTATATACACATAACATGTTGATCATCATCGTAGAAAAATTAGAACAAGATAATAATTTATATTAACAAGTCATTGAATAATATTATTTAAAATATAATTTACGTTAATAAAAAGAGCTTAATTTTTCTAAGGGGTTCACACTCAACACAAAAACACATCAATTTCATAGCAATTTCTCATTGGGACATCAACTGATTCATCAAACATATATAATTCACTGTAATAATTATAAGGATAAAATGAAAATTGCGAAAACACCCAAAAGCACATTCTAATTGATATCTATAAAGGATCCCTACACATGTTCTCACTAATCCCCAAACTGTGAATAACTCATCCCTTACCTCTAAGCGGACTCACGTGTCTTCAGCCAGCGATAGCAGCATCTCTAGCGGTTCTATGAGATTCCTCCAATTTTTTTTCCTCTAGCTGCTTCGATAGAATTCCCAAACGTCAAAGAGACAGAGAAGGGATTGAAGCCTCCACTTGTACTGTCACCATGTGATTTATTTTTCTCCCTCCACAAATGATATCTCGCAAATCCCAACGGTGAAAGCGTGCGAAATTGAATTTCGAACAACATATCCAAATTTCATAAAATCCAACGGTTAACGAAACTGGGATCGTAGTTTTACCGAGACAGCTCTGGGTTTCTGCGGGAAAGGAAAATGGTACAATGAGAGGGGTATTTCTCTTAGCTCAGATATAATATCAAAATTCCCAACGGTGAGAATGCTCCTAGTTGGGTTGCAAACGTCGTGCTCAAATTTCATGACGATCCAACGGTAAATGAGTCCGAGATCGTCATTTTTCTAAGACAGGTTAGATGGCCTGCGTGAAAAAGAGAGGGTTTTGGGAGAAGAGAGAAAAAACGAAATTGTGAAGCAGAGGAGGCTCAGGAGTCAGTCTGAAAACTGACCTAGCATGTTGCTATTTATAGCTAGGGGCATTTACGACCTATTATTTACTCTATTTATTTATTATTTATTAGTTTATAAAAATAAACTTTATTTTATTCTCTATCAAACAAATAAAAAAATACCCTTTTTATTTTCTCTCAAATCATTATTTTAATTAATAATTATATCTCCTTATTTATTTATTTATAAAATCTCATCATTTTTTTTAATTCTATTTATTTATAAATAACAATCCTTTTTAATCTAGTTTACGAAAATTGGGATGTTACATGACTCATTGTCTTTTGATGTCTTTGATTTGCTGGCTCACTTTGCAAGATTTCACTCTACCACTTTGTATTCTCATAAACAGTTTTATTTTAGACTAGTTTTTTTTTTGGGACTAACTTATTAAATTAAAGAATGACAAATATGAAAAATAAGGGCCTATGCGAGTCCAACCAAATGTGCAAATCCAACCATATTTGCTTCCGATAAATAAATTTGGGACTAACTTATTAAATTAAAGAATGACAAATATGAAAAATAAGGGCCTCTGCGAGTCCAACCAAATGTGCAAATTTGTTTATGCTGAAAATTTGTTTGAACATTCGAACTCAATCTTTGTGAAGTTTCCACAATTGATTCTAACCACAAACAACGTGTTCTATTAGTAGGAATTAGAATCACGATTATGAATTCATTTCTGTTAAACTAGCATTGTCATAACTTTCAACTTAGAGATAATTAAAATGATGTAACTTAAAAATATCTTTCATTTCAATATGTGTTTGTACCATTATGTTAGTTGAAATGATTATGGGATTGAAATTTAATTTTGATTAAAATCAACAAGTAAAAATATTTATAATTGATCATTGAATATTTATTTGAAGTAGAATTTACTAAAAAAATAACAATGCAATCAGAATATTATACAAAGTTAAATATCTTCACAAATAAAAATATGAATTAGATGTAAATTCAAAATAGAATATCTTCGAATGAAATTGCAATCAGAAAACTATGCAAAGATATATCTTCTGAAGTAAAAATATAAGTCAAATGTAAAACAAAATTTACTACCTATATCTATAATTATAATTTTTTTTAGGATATTCCAAAAACTACCTTTAGGACCTGTTATGGTCACTACGAGTATCTAGTCATGCCCTTCGGTGTGACTAATTCCCTTGGTGTGTTTATGGATTACATGAATAGAGTCTTTCACCCCTACCTTGATAGTTTTGTGGTAGTATTCATAGATGATATTTTGGCATACTCCAAGACTAGAGAGGAACATGAGGAACACTTAAGGATTATGTTGCAAACCCTAAGGGGTCGACAACTTTATGTTATGTTGTCCAAGTGTGAGTTTTGGTTAAAGAAAGTTAGTTTCCTGGGAAATGTGATATGTCAGGGTGGTATAGTTGTAGATCCCTCTAAGATGGAAGTTGTTCTTAAGTGGGAAAGTCCTAAATCTGTTTTTGAGATTAGGAGTTTTCTGGGTTTAGCAGGATATTACTAGAGATTCATATAAGGTTTCTCGAAGTTAGCCTTGCTTTTTACCAAGCTGACTCGTAAGGGCCAAGCATTTGTGTGGGATGCCCAGTGTGAGCATAGTTTGTAAACCCTTAAGGAGAAGTTGATGACTGCGCCTGTGTTAGTTTTGCCTAACCCAAGAGAACCCTTTGAGGTGAATTGTGATGCATCAAAGATGGGTTTAGGAGGAGTGTTGATGCAAAATGGCCAGGTAGTGGCCTATGCTTCTAGATAACTCAAGACTCATAAGAGGAATTAGCTTACCTATGATCTGGAGTTAGTTGTTGTTGTTTTTGCCTTTAAGAAGTGGAGACATTACTTGTTTGGCTCCAAGTTTGAAGTGTTTAGCGATCATAAGAGCCTTAAGTACCTGTTTTGTTAGAAAAAGATGAACATGTGTCAGAGGAGATGGTTAGAGTTTCTTAAGGATTATGATTTTGAGCTTAGCTACCACCTCGGTAAAGCAAATGTAGTGGTTGATGCCTTGAGTAGGAAATCCCTACATATATCTGCCCTGATGGTTAGAGAGTTGGATCTCCTAGAATAGTTTAGGGCCTTAGCTTTGCGTGTGAGGTTACCCCTAACAGTGTAAGACTGGGTGCTTTGAGAATTGCTAGGGAGTTGCTAGGAGAGATTAGAGAGGGCCAGAAGGCTTATCCTTTTCTCAGAACTCAGTTAGAAGCCATAGCGTCAAAGAGAGATAATAGTTTCAATATGGGATCAAATGGAGTCCTGAGACTTCGAGATAGAATCTGTGTCCCCAATGTACTCGAGCTTAGGAAGATGATCATAAAGGACATGGGAGAAACTTGAGCGTCCACCTTGATGCTACCAATATGTATTAGGATCTCAAGATGATGTTTTGGTGTCCAAACATGAAGAGAGAGGTTAGTGAGTTTGTGTATGCATGTTTAGTTTGTCAGAAAGCTAAGATAGAACATCAAAGACCCTCAGGTAAGTTGCAACCCTTAGAGATACCCCAATGGAAGTGGGACAATATATCCATGGATTTCTTTGTAAGACTACCTAGGACCTTGAGAGGTTTTGATTCTATCTAGATTATTGTTGACAGATTGACCAAATCTGCTCACTTTATCCACATTAATATTAGGTTTTCCTTAGAGAAGTTTACCTCCATGTATATTAATGAGATTGTCAGATTACATGGTGTGCCATCTAGTATAGTGTCTGATAAAGATCCTAGATTCACCTCTAGGTTTTGGGAAAATCTGAACACAATGTTGGGAACCAAGCCTAGGCTAAGGTCATCCTACCACCCTTAAACTGATGGCCAAACAGAACGAACCATTCAGTTGCTGGAGGTCCTTTTGAGGGCGTGTGTCTTAGAACAAAAGGGGAGTTGGGAGATTTTTCTGTGGTTGATAGAGTTCACCTATAACAATAGTTTTCATTCTACCATTGGCATGGCTTCCTACAAAGCTCTCTATGGTAAGAGGTGTAGGACCTTGTGCTGGCTAGAACCTAGATAGAAACTCACCTTAGGGCCTAAAGTGGTACAAGAAACCACTGAGAAGCTCAAGTTAATCCATGAGAGAAGGAGGACTACTCAAAGTAGGCAGAAGAGCTATCTAGACAAGAGGAGGAAAGACCTGAAATTCGAGGTTGGTGATCATGTATTCTTGAGAGTCACTCTGTGGATTGGGGTTGGTTGAGCATTGAAATCCCAAAAACTCACACCTCGTTTTATCGGTCCCTTCCAAATTCTAAAGAGAGTCGGTCCTGTGACATACCAAATTGCATTACCCCCGTCTCTTTCTAACCTCCACAATGTCTTTCATGTGTCTCAACTCCATAAATATATCAGGAGAGGGAAAGAGATTCCATTGGTCAAGCTGATCTGGGAGTTACATTAGGATAGGACACCACGTGGGAACTAGAGAGTCATGTGAAAAGCCTATCCAACCTTGTTTGAGTTAGGTAAATTTTCGGGACGAAAATTCAAAAAAGGGTGGGAGAGTTGTAACACCCTGAAATTTATATAACTAAAAATAGATGTTTGATGTATTGTTTGATTATTTTATTAATTTAGATTAGTTGAGGTGTTGTGTGAAATTATCTATGTGTGATTGCTTGGTGTGCATGTTAGGTTATGTGGAGTTTGATTGACATATGTTGAAAATGTGAGATTTCAAGTTTGACACAAAAACCTATTTCCGTAAAACCACGATCCAGGATTTGTTAACCGTTGGATTGCCTTCAAACATGAACTGTAGGTTTACAACTCAAGTCTCCATGTTTTGACCGTTGGGATTTTCTAAATAACATGTTCGGAAAGTTCGCTTAGTGAGATAAGTGCGCTAAGTGCAATTCCAACCCGAAGAGGAAATGTGCTTAGTGAGACAAGCGCGTTAAGCGCAATTCCAGCTCAAGGAGGTAATTCGTTCAGCACAAGAGGTCACACTCAGTGCCAAAAGTTGAATTTCGCTTAGTGAGACGAGCTCGCTAAGCAAGATCTGCAAATTATAAATACGTTCTTCAGCATGAAATGTATGATTTTCACTTCTCACTCTCTCAAAACCCTTACCCAAAACCCCAACCCTCCTCCTCCACCACCCATGACCACCGGTGGCCGCCACGAGCCACCGTTGCTTGTCATTGGACCACCACACAGAGAGGAATGCTTTAATTGGAGCAGAATGTCCAAAATCCACCTTAAGGATTCGGTAAAGAATGAAGCTCTCAACCCTTCTTTCATGGTTTCTTGAGGTAATCATGATTCCCTTGTCTTTTCCTAGTTAGTTTGAGCCTTTCTTGGTATCTCTTGTGATTTGGGTACCGTAATGAGATGTTTTTACACTTCCTTTGAAAAACCTTTGAAAATAACACTTTGTAGAAGTAATAAATTTATGAAAATGATGTCTTTTTCATGAGCTTCTTTGAACCCTAGTCACTATGGCATGATCAAAATTCCAAAATGATGTCTCGTTGATGAAGACTCCAAAACACCTCTTAGCCCCTTCTTAATTTGAATGGGTATTTGACCTCGAATGTTGATCTTAACATTGTGCTTGAAATTTTTACTAAATTGTCTTTGATTTGGTATATAGAGCTCTGCGTTTGGACATGGATGTGAACGTGAGAGACCTCCGAGCGATGAAGAGACGAGCTAACTAATGTAGCTTCATGTAGAGCTTGTAGCCTTGGATCTTCTTCATCAATGGAGTCCTTTACTTTTTGAAGATCAATGGCAACGGAATGACGAAGGAGGAAAGGTGATTGGAGACGCCACTTCCAAGAGAAGATGAGTCAAAAACAAGCTCACCACCATAGGAAGCCATGGATAAGAGTTTGAAGGTAGGAGAAAATGAGTAAATGGAGAGGGAGAGAGGGGAACAAAATTTTCAGAAAGAGAAGAGGGAGAATGAGGTATGAACTTTGAAGTCTAATTTCTCAAATCATCAAAGCTGCAAAATGCACACACAAGGCCTCTATTTATAGCCTAAGTGCCACACAAAATTGGAGGGAAATTTGAATTTCTATTCAAAATTTCACTTTAAATTGAATTTGAATTTGTGGAGCCAAATTTGGAGCCAAAATTTCACTAATTATGATTAGTGAATTTCAGCTATGGTTCAACCCACTAATCCAAGATCAAATCCAAGATTCTTCACTAAGTGTGCTTAAGTGTCATGAGGCATATAAAGCATGAAGGACATGCACAAAATGTAACTATATGATGTGGCAATGGAGTCTAGCAAGAAAATGGTTACCTCCCCCTTAGGCTGGTCCAAAATTTAATTGGATTGGACTTCTTCCTATTCAATTAAATTTCTCTCCCAAAATACACATGAAATAGTGCACTAATGCATGTGAAATTACAAAACTACCCATAATACATAAAATAGCCTAGGTAAAATCCTATATTGCTAGGGTACCCTAAACTTGTGGGGTACCTTCCCTACACTATGCATTTGAAATTACAAAACTACCCCTAATACAAAAACTAGTTTAGGTGCCCTAAAATACAAGGGCTGAAAAATCCTACATTTCTAGGGTACCCTACCTACATTATGGAGCCCTAAATAGAAGGCCCAAAAATAATGAAACCTTAATCTAATATGTACAAAGATAAGTGGGCTCATATTTAGCTCATGGGCCCGAAATCTACCCTAAGGCTCATGAGAACCTTAGGGCCTTCTCTTGCATCTCTAGCCTAATCTTCTTGGAGTCTTCTATCAAATGCCCTTGGGGGGTAGGATTGCATTATTCCATCCCCCTTGAAAAGGATTTGACCTCAAATCCAGAGGTTCTTGAAACTCTGGGGTTCTTTCCTGAACACCTGTAAAAAGAATAAAAACATATATATTAGTTGTGTTTGGTATGTTGGAGTAAGGTAAGGTCTGAAAACCCATTTCCTGGGCATCTTCCCGTGAGGGAACATGGTTCGTCACCAACTCAATGAGTGGTGCTACAAGTTTGTTAACTCATGGAAGCACCAAAATTTCCTTATACTTGGTGGAGTGGGCCACTCAAGAATGACCTTTATTCTCTTAGTGTTAATGGGAATCCCTTGATTACTATTTAAAAAAATTAAAGAAAGTAATGCAATAAAACATACCTTTTTTGTATTTTCATGTTGATTATTCCTACCAAAAAGTACACCAAACCTAAGGTGTCCCATATGAGCACCAAAGTTTGTATTGAAACTAAAAATAAGAACAATCCTACCTAATGAGTCCCTATCTACATGAATCTTGAAGATGTTGGGCGCATGAGTGATTTTACAAAACAGGGTTGCATAACTCAACACATTCATCATATCACCTATTTTAGTGATTTGATGTCTAATAATACCTATTTTGGGCACCAACAAAGCAAAAGGATTTAAGTTCTTACGAATCAAACCCTCATCCAACAACTCCTTTACTTGAGGAATAATATCAAGCCCAAGAGGTGAGGCAGTGCTAACAAGTGTCTTTTTACAAAGGAGAAGATTAGGAGGTTGTCTAAGAGGTGAAGTTTCTTGAATATTTGTCTTTATTTCAAAATGGATTCCCTTCTTAGCTAACCTCTTCGAGGAGACACTTACCTCCTGACAGTCCTCCTTAACCATTAAAGGTTGTCCTTCTTCTTAGGGAAAGATTTCTTCACTAGATTCTTCCCCTTTTGCTTCTTCACTTTGACTAGAGGAAGGTGAAGTAGTAGCCTCATCTTGGCTACTATAAATGTCTTGGCCCCTCATAATCATGGTTTTCTTGGTGGGGAATTGAGAAGTAATGTGTCCTCTTCCAAGACATTTAAAGCACGTTATAGAGCTAGTCTTCTCTTGCATACTAGCCTTAAGGGATTGCTTTTCTATTGTCTTCCCCTTATCATCTTTGGGCTTAGAAGGTGTCAACCCTAAGATGCCTTGACCTTGGTCTTTCTTTGGATAAAAGTGAGAGCCATAAGATTTTGAAGTAGACTTCCTTTTAAGTTGTTGCTCTACACTTATTTCCCAATCTAAGTAAGCCTCTACATTGTCCTTCCCATGGAAGTATGGGAGGTTAATGTTAGCCTTTTGAGACTTTCTTTCCTTTTCTCTCCTTTTCTCTCCTATGGGAGTGAGGTGTAAGATGTGACCTATGCTTTCTTCATAATAGTCATGAAGTTATTCACTTAGGCTCTTGCAAAAGTTATGACTACTATAGGAGACATGTTTTTCTTTTCCTAACTCTTTTATTATTTTCCATCTTTCTTCTTCCCTTATTTGTTCCCTTTCATCTTGATTTATTTTTACCTTCTCATTTCCTTTTTCTTTTCTTTCTAGTTTTTCTTTCCATAACTTGAGGGAACTCAATTGATCTAAGATTCTAGATAGAGGATCCTTATGACTAGTACCCTCGCCATTAACACTAGATGAATGATGACTCATGTTGGTTTCTAAGTTGTGGTTCTTTCTTGTTGGGGGTTTGAAAAAAAGGTAAAAGCTAGAGTTCCAAAAGAACTCAAGATGAGCGTGATAAGTAAGAAGAAAGTATTATGCAATAACAAGATAAGCTAGGTGTGATTAGTAAAGAAAATAAGCTATGAAAGTAAGCAAGAAATTAAAGTGAAAGAAATGTAAACTAGGTTTTTCCTACGAGTGTTTGGATGACCTCATTTAAGGTTCCCAACAAAACACTCATTATCCTAAGGAAAAATTGCCTAAAATTATTACACACAAATGGAAGTAAGGTGACCTATTGGAGGCTCCCAACTTACCTCCAATGAAACTTTTTGTTACAAAATTTGAAAGCAATGAAGGTAAGTAAATTGTCAATTACAAAAAGGTCCTCAATTTTTGTGGTTGTTGTCTCTTTGGTGATTCACTCAATTTGAAGTGCTTCTTAGTCGAATAGCTCTTAAGGTGGTCGGCCCCTTGCTTCTTGACTCAAATTCTTCAAGGGATGACACCAATCCTCCTTTCCAATTTCCTATATGGCAACTCACAAACAAGGAAACAAAGAGACAAGCAATAACCAAAGACCAAAAAAATGAAATGAAAGCTAAACCAATAGAGTTTTAACAAGAAAAATTTCAAGGATTATTCACCAATTAAAGCAATAAAAAGCACACAAAAGCAAGCTAGGACTCAAAGAGAAACCTAGAATAGCTCTAGAGTAGAGTAAAAAAAACTATTAAAAAAAGACCCAAGAAACCTCAAGTTTTGGCACTTGTTTTCACACTAATTTTCAATTGAAATTTCAGAACTAAGATTGGTATAAAATAGGCATCAATTATAGAACAAATTTTGAGCCAAAACAACAAACACACTTCCCTTTCACTTTTTTTTCTAGACACTGATTTTCCTGCCAACTTGTGTGATTTTTCGTATTTTTTCCTTTTATCCAAATCACTTGGTTCTGTTTTCTAATTTTGGTCCAGATGTCTAGAAAATTTAGTAAAAATTTCAGCTCAAAATTCTTAGTGACCAATTCCCAGTAACTTTTACAAGTTCATATGCTCAAACTACTAACACCAATGATTTCAACCTAGAAATCAAGAGTAGTGTTTATGTTGCTTATGTTGGATCAAGTGGCCTCAGAATAATTAAGAGGGGGGGTTGAATTAATTATTAATGAGCCTTGAATAATTAAAAACTTATCCTTCTTAATGTTACTAGATTCAATTAGGCTTTTACTACAAAGTTAAGAAAGTAAAGAACAGAAACATAAACTTAACCAAAAGTAAAAGCGGCAATTAAAAGTACACAACGGAAATTAAAAAGTGCAGGGAAGAAGAAGACAAACACAAGATTTATACTGCTTCGGCTACAAACCGTGCCTACATCCAGTCCCCAAGAAGAAGACAAACACAAGATCTATACTTTTTAAACATAAGTTGTAACTCTTGAAATTTGAAATCTTAACATTTTAAAACACTGGTAATCAATTACTAGAGAGAAAAACTCTTTGGTAATTTGTGAAAATTTCTTGTGTTACTCAATGTTTTGAAAAACGTTTTTAGTACTTATCTTGATTGAGTCTTCTCTTGATTCTTGAATCTTGAGTCTTGAATCTTGATCTTGATTATTCTTGAATCTTGATTCTTGAAACTTGATTCTTGAATCTTTGGAATTTGCTTAACTCTTGATTCTTTGGCATCATCAAAATAACCTTGGAAGACATTGCTTCCACAATCTCCCCCCTTTTGATGATGACAATCCTGAAATAAAGAGAATGCATACAATTTTGTTCTACCGTTCACTCATCCCTTTCTCTCCCTTTCTTTTTGAATTTATTCTTAATTTTAATTTTTTGAAAAAATATAATATCTTGATTTCTTAAAATACCCATTTTTATAATATCTTGATTTCTTAAAATACCCATTTTTCTCTCCCCCTTTGGCAACATCAAAAAGGCCAAAGTGCGTAAATCATACATAATTTAAAACGTACACAAAAACATATTTTGTAAAATAATCATAAGAGATTCTAAACCATTCATGAAGCAGGACATGAATAAAAACTAAATTGAAATGCAAATCCCTTAGTCGTATATCACAAACCATAAATATCATGTTTCGTCATGTTTAACTAAGTATCAAATACTTAGCACATAACCTATATTAAGAGAATAAATCACATAATGTCATAAATCATTCATAGAATCATAATACAAGCATGTGTATTAAAAAGGTCATGAGTCATCATAACATAAAACAAATCATTTGTCTAAGTCAATGGCATCTAGAAGTCCTAATTCTCTTCTAATGGTGTAGAAGGAATCTTTGGGTAGTGGTTTTGTGAAGATATCTGCGAGTTGATTTTTGGTATCTACAAGTTCTAGAACACAGTCACCTTTTAGGACATGATCTCTAAGGAAATGATGCCTAATTTCTATGTGCTTGGTTCTAGAGTGGAGAACTGGATTCTTAGATATATTTATGGTGCTTGTGTTGTCACATTTTATGGGGATATGGTCTAATACAATCCCATAATCAGATAGTTGTTGTTTCATCCACAAAATCTGTGCACAAAAACTACCAGCAGAGATGTATTCTACTTTGGCTATGGATAATGCTACACTATTTTTCTTCTTGTTGTGCCAAGAGACAAGAGCAGATCCTATGAATTGACATGTGCCACTAGTACTTGTTGGATCAAGTGGCCTCAGAATAATTAAGAAGGGGGGTTGAATTAATTATTAGTGAACCTTTACTAATTAAAAATCTATCTTTCTTAATGTTACTAGATTAAATTAGGCTTTTACTATAATGTTAAGAAAGTAAAGAACGGAAATAGAAACTTAACCAAAAGTAAAAGCGATAGTCAAAGTGGACAGCGGAAATTAAAGAGTGTAGGGAAGAAGAAGACAAACATAAGAATTTATACTGGTTCGGCAACAACCCGTGCCTACATCCAATCCCCAAGCGACCTACGGTCCTCGAGATTTCTTCTCAACCTTGTAAAAGCCTTTACAAGCAAAGATCGACAAGTGATGTACCCTCCCTTGTTCTCTTTGAACAACCAAGTGGATACCCTTCACTTGAACTGATCCACAAGAGATGTACCCTCTCTTGTTCTCAGTTACAACAACCTAAGTAGATGTACCTTCTACTTGTACCACAAAGGATGTACCCTCCAATGTGTTAAGACAAAGTTCTCAGGTGGTTAGTCCTTTGAAACTTTGTGAAGGGGAAACAAAAGATATCTCAAGCGGTTAGTCCTTTGAAATCTTTTGTTTAAGGGAAAAGGAAGAATCAAAGAATTCTCAAACTGTGTCTTTTTGAATTCTTTGAAAAGGGAGAAGGGAGACACAAAAGAATTCAGGCGGTTAGTCCTTCGTTCTTTTGGAAAAGGGAGAAGAGAGACACAAAAAGAATTCAGGCGGTTAGTCCTTGGCAAATTATTTTTGGCAAAGGGAGAAGAGAATAAAAAGATATAGCACACTTTTGTTTTCTGTGAAAGAGCAAGGTTTGGAAACCAGAAAACTTAGAAAGCTTTTAGCAAAGGAAGAAGAAGAAGAAGAAGTTCAAAAAGATTGTAAGAGTTATTTCAAGTACATAAAATGCAAGTCAAGGTCTTGCTTTTATAGACTCTTCATGTCTAGTCAAGAAAACCATTAGAAGAGTTATAACCTTGAGAGAATCTTGAGAAAACCATTGGAAGAGTTACATCTCTTGATTTTTATTCAAAACTTGTCACTGGTAATCGATTACCAAAACCATGTAATCGATTACACAAAGCATTTTATGAAAAGATGTGACTCTTCTCAATTGAATTTGAATTTCAACGTTCAAATACACTGGTAATCGATTACCAATATATTGTAATCGATTACACCATTTAAAAACAATTGGAATGTTGCAAATTCAGTTAAAAGCATTTGAAATCAAACTTTGCCACTGGTAATCGATTACAGGAAACTGGTAATCGATTACCGGAGAGTAAAAACTCTGGTAACTTAGAAAAGTTTGAGAAAAACTCTTTTGAAAAACAAAACTGTGCTATGTTTGTTTTTTGAAAAATCTTTTCAATACTTCCCTTGTGAAGTCTTCTTGATTTCTTCTCTTGAATCTTGAAATCGAACTTCTCTTGAGGTTAGCCGCATGGATTTGCGCTTAGCCAAGAATAAGCTGCGCTTAGCGGCACTAAACTGAGCAAAAATTTCACTAAGTTATGTAGGCTTAGCAAACAGGGCCGCTCAGCTCAACAGATGCCGCAAGGAATTTCACTTGGCGTAGGAGATCCTGGCTTAGCGCTCGTAGGCACGAGTTCTTTAGGAAAACGCCTATATTTAATGAATATTGATGGACTCGGTTAGCGCGGTAAGCGCGCTAAGCAAATTCATTGCATTTTCCAGAAAAAAATACAGAAACAGTGGCGTGTTTTCTTCCATATTTTGGGCCTCTACCTAGTGGATTAAACATGCACAACCCTTAATACAATTTTCACACAAAATGAACCTAAAGTTTTCAACTTTAAACTATTCTTAAAATAGCAAAACCCTAAAAGCTTAAACCTACTCTAGAGTTGTCTATCCTAAGGTTTGATAAAATAACAAAGAGAAAGATCAAGGAACTTACTTGTGCTGCGAATGATTGATGAGAACAAAAGGATGCAAAACAAAAGAAACAAAAATGCACAGAGAGCAGTTTGAGGGAGAAAGGGAGTAGAAAGGGCGCAAATTTTTGGAAAATGGGTGTAACTGACGTTACACCCACTAAGAACGTTTTGTTCTTTTCGCTTAGCGGCGAGGTTCGCTGAGCGAGAAGGCGAGACGTTTGGTTTCTCAAATTTTCCCGCTTAGTGGCCCGCGCTTAGCCAAATTCAAAATTCAATTTTTTTAGCACATAATTTGGCTTAGCGCGAGGGTGTTGTCGCTTAGCGAGATCTGCAAATCAGAAAACCTGCAACTTCCACTAAGCCAAGCTCTAGTTCGCTTAGTTGAAATTATGCATTTTAAGTGCAGAGGAGCTGGCGTTGAGCGGTTAATAGCATCGCTTAGCGCGCATACTGCCGCAAGCGATTGAGCTCAACGACCATGAATGGCGCTAAGCTGCATCAAATCCAGTTTAATCTGCAAGATAGTCCGCTTAGCCAGCAAATTACGCACTCAGCCCCATGGACCTCAATTTTGGCCGCAATGAATTGCACTTGGTGCCACTAGGTCGCGCTTAGCCAAGGTGAAGCCATCGCTCAGCGATCAGTCTGTCGCTTAGCTAAATTCAACTCGAATTGATTTTGGCTTAGCTTAACCTTGGCTAGCTTAGCGGAAATAATCAACCTCTAGTGCCAGGGTTGTGCGCTAAGTGCTTGAAACTCGTGGCTTAGCGCATGAACGATTATGCGCTTAGCGAGAATGAGGTGCTTAGCGAAAGGACTAATTTTCAAAAAGATTTTCTTAGTTTTAAATTTAGTCCTTTCCCAAGAAATTGAAACCCTTAATTTTACCATTCAAAGGGAGGCTGATATGCTCCAATGTTCAAATTATATAGCAAGTTCCCAATGCTCAAATGCATGAAAAACCAAAAATAACACAAATTGAAACTGGGTTGCCTCCTAGGGAGCGCTTCTTTAATGTCATTAGCATGACGCTTTTACCTCAGTGGGGGATCTTATGTTTTGGTTCTCACCTTCAGAACCTTTTCACCTTCTTCCATTACCCGTAAGCAAACATTGTGTTCTGGAGCAGGCTTGTCTTCAACAAACAAGTCAAAATCAATTTTCTGGTCTTCAAAACCTAACTCCAGCTTCCTTTTCCCCATGTCAACTATGCATTTTGCGGTCAACATGAACGGCCTCCCCAAGATTACATGGATGTCAGTATCTTTAGAGATATCCATGACCACAAAGTCTGCTGGGAAGATAAAATGCTTGACCCTAACCAATACATCTTCAATTACTCCGTAGGGCCTGGTAATGGAGCGGTTAGCTAATTGTAGAGTCATTCGAGTGGGCATAATCTCCAACTCTCCCAATCTTCTGCACATGGAGAGTGGTGTAGAAGCAAGCTTCATGATGATAAATCAATTTGATTCAAGTAGATTTTGATAATGACAAAGATGATGACAAAAAGCCCAAAGAATGATTTAAATATTGAGTCAACAAAGTTCAAGATCAAGTTTAATTTCAAGTTTCATAAAAAGAAATCAAGAAGATTCAAGAATCAAGAGAAGATGAATTCAAGATTCAAGAGAAGAAATCAAGAAGACTTCACAAGGGAAGTATTGAAAAGATTTTTCAAAAAACAAACATAACATAGTTTTGTTTTTCAAAAGAGTTTTTCTCAAAATTTTCTAAGTTACCAGAGATTTTACTCTTCTGTAATCGATTACCAGTGGCAAAGTTTGATTTCAAAAAGTTTTCAACTGAATTTGCAACGTTCCAATTGATTTCAAAATGGTGTAATCGATTACAAGATATTGGTAATCGATTATCAGTGTATCTGAACGTTGAAATTCAAAATCAATTGTGAAGAGTCATATCCTTTCATAAAAAGCTTTGTGTAATCGATTACATGGTTTTGGCAATCGATTACCAGTGACAAGTTTTGAATAAAAATCAAAAGATGTAACTCTTCCAATGGTTTTCAGGTTTTCTCAAGGTCATAACTCTTCCAATGGTTTTCTTGACCAGACATGAAGAGTCTATAAAAGCAAGACCCTGATTTGCTTTTCAATAAACTTTTCCAATTTACTTTTGAATATCTTCTTCTTCTTCTTCTTCCTTTGCCAAAAAGCTTTCAAAGTTTTCTGGTTTTCAAACCTTGTTCTTTCACATAAAACAAAAGTATGCTATTCATCTTTTTCATTTTCTTCTCCCTTTGCCAAAAAGAATTCGCCAAGGACTAACCGCCTGAATTCTTTTTGTGTCTTTCTTCTCCCTTTTCCAAAAGAATGAAGGACTAATCGCCTTAATTCTTTTGTGTCTCTCTTCTCCCTTTGCCAAAAATAATTCGCCAAGGACTAACCGCATAAATTCTTTTTGTGTCTCTCTTCTCCCTTTTCCAAAAGAACAAAGGACTAACCGCCTGAATTCTTTTGTGTCTCCCTTCTCCCTTGTTAAAGAATTCAAAACGACACAGTTTGAGAATTCTTTTGATTCTTCTCTTTCCCATAAACAAAAGATTTCAAAGGACTAACCGCCTGAGATATCTTTTGTTTCCCCTTGTCATACCCTAATTTCGTCCGGGGACCTTTGCTTGATGACATGCGACCTTTCTTTGGTCCTTGTGAGGTGCTTGGCATCCATCATTGGGCAATTTGTGAAATTCCAGGACATGCCGAAAAACCAAAAAAAATATATTGATGCACAATCCGTAAGTTTCCGTGACACACCGGAAATCAAATGGAAGCATCGTTGCATAATTAAGTGAGGTTCCGTAACATTCCGTAAGTCAAAAGGGGGATGATTATGTAATCCGCAAGGTTCCGTAACATTACGGAAAGAAAACAAGTATCGTTACGAGATTCGTAAGTTTCCGTAACTTTACGAAAAAAGAATCACCAAAAAAGGTAAGGGGGTGAACTTATCAAGATAGGGGTGTAAATAGCAATTCAAATCTAGGCCCTTCTAGAACATTTTGGAAGTTGGGTTGCTTAAGGAGGAAGCAACTGGGCGGCAAGCTCCTCCACGTTTTTGAAAAATGGTTTTCGGGGCTTCCGCGGCTTCCGTAATACTTCCGTAAAATTTCCGAAAACCTTGGGTAAGCATATTCCACTTAACATTGGTAAAAGGGAAAAGAAAAAAGATGAAAATCAAATTCGAAAACAGTTCCGTAAGGCTTCCGTAACTTTTCCGTAAAATACGAAAAGGGGGGTGAACTTAGTAATTCGGGTGCGCTTAGAAATCTTCTTCATTAAGTCTTTGGGCGGCAAGCACCTCCCTTTTTTTCTATAAATAGGGGAGGGGGGAGCTGTTTCAAAATGTTCAGCCCCTTTGGCACTTCTCTCTCTTTCGAATTTGCTTGGAAAAATCGTTTCCGTGAAGAAAATCTAAGCCGAGGCGCTTCCGAAACGTTTCCGTAACGTTTTCTGTGAAGAATTTCGAAAAGGTTTCAACCGTTCTTCGACGTTCTTCATTCGTTCTTCATCGTTCTTCGATCTTCAACGGGTAAGTACCTCGAACCAAGCTTTTCGATTCATTCTATGTACCCGTAGTGGTCCACATTGTGTTTCGTGCATTTTTATTCTCGTTTTGTTTACTTTTTATACCCCCTGTTGACATGCTTAAGCCATTTTACTTAAGTCATTTCTCGCTTAACTTAAAAATAAAATAAATTTCCACCGAACGTTTGAATTGTATTATCCATTAACTTCGGTTAAAATAAATTCCGACCGTTCGGTCGTGCCGTAACCACGTTGGAAATCAAAAAGAGGTAAAAAATAATATAATAATCAAAAAGACATCTTTTAGTAAAATAAAGCGGAAAATCAATCGGACGTTTTCTCTTTGGGATTTCTCATTCTTAATCGAATTGATTAATAACTAAAGTGAAACTAAAGGCTAAAATCAATTCGCCTAGTCAAGCTCGTCCATAAAAATAGGCTTTTGAAGTTTGTCATTTCATTTTCTCACTAAGTAAAATGGATCATTTTTAAGGTCCAACGCCTTAAAATGATCACCTCTTAAAGTAAAAAAGAATCACTTGATAAAAAAGAACTACGTAGGTCTGATTTTCTCATCCCAAATTGAGGAATACGTAGGAGCAAAGGGAAACACCCTTGTCGACCACAAAAAGAGAAAATATAAAAAGGGTATAAAGGATATAGAGACATAAAAAGGGAACATAAAAAATCAAAGTCATGATTGCACATTCGATTAAAGGCTGCCGTCCCTTGGGGCGGACGTGTGGGGTGCTAATACCTTCCCCGTGCGTAAATACAACTCCCGAACCTTTCACTTAAAAGTTCGTAGATCGCGTCTTTTCCGGTTTTTCCGACGTTTTCCTCAAATAAACGTTGGTGGCGACTCCGCGCGTATTCCTTTCGTGGAACACGCATCCCGCGAGTCACGCGTCGCCCTCCCGCCGAAGGGTAGGTTGCGACAGTTGGCGACTCCACTGGGGACTGTTTTTAGAGAGTTAGGCCATTTAATCTTGTGCAATGTTTTACCGTGACTTATCCCTTTGTTGGTTTTCCTTCATTATGTTCTTATGTATATAAACTCTTTGTTGCTTTTAGTGCGTTTTAAAATGTATGCATGGGGTAAATATTTATTCATTTGATGCACACAAACACCAACACTATTTGCACACACTGTGAGTGAAAAAGGGCCCTATACCCGGGTTCATGGGAACATAAGGAGCGGAGGTGAATCTGTGGTCATGCTAGGTCTCCGACTTGCTTGATTACAGTGAACCCTCATCTAGAGCTTTTTTCTTTGAAAACTTATTGTTGCTAGTAGTCCCTACTGCTGCAATATGTTTTTCGAAGAGAATGATACCTCTAGAAACTATCAAAAGAGATATGACTACCTTGGGGGTTATTACTAAAAGCCTAGTTAGCTCTCTCCCTTATAGGTCCCTTAAATAGGGGCACGGAGCAAACACGCTGCGTGCCATTTTTCACACTGCCATGCATAAGTGTCATATACCCTTTTACTTATATTCAGTGAGTATTGTCATACTATGTACATTCCCGTGTTGCGCCTTTCACATATGCATCGCACATGGGTTCTGTCTTGATCCCCTCTGTAAACAAACCAACGAAGGGTCCGTGTCACCGTTTTAAATACATACGTTGGGGCACTTTGCTACCCCTAGACGTTGTATCTAAGAAGGAGACAGTTTCTCGGGCTCCCGTATTCGTAAATTGCATCTGTGTCATATGCATTTCTTCATGCATTCATCCATTCCACCCATGATAGATGTCAGAGTTTTGAGTCGCACTAGATTTTATTTCACTTTAGTAAAACATGGGATCAAGTCAAAAGCCTTCGCTTAAAAAGAGGTTCTATCAAGTCAAAATCAAGAGCTTAGAGGTCACTAGTTTAGGAGAGTTGGGGCAATTAATGGGTCAACTTCAATGGCAAGCCTTCCGCAAAGCCTATGGTAAGATTTGGGACCTAGCTAGGGTAGAAGTCTCCATGGAACCGATTGCATCCCTTTCCCAGTATTATGACCAGCCCCTAAGGTGCTTCACATTTGAGGACTTCCAGCTAGTGCCGACTGTGAAAGAGTTGGAAGAAATCCTGGGATGCCAACTGGGAGGAAGGAAGCCATATCTTTTCTTTGGGTTCTATCCCTCCACGACAAGAGTTGCCAAGGTAGTGAAAATCTCAGCACAAGAGTTGGAACGTCTAAAGCAAAACAGAAATGGAGTAGTCGGAGTACCAAGGAAGTGTTTGGAGGAAAGGGCAAAGACCTTGGAAAATCAAGGCGAATGGGCTTTCTTTTATTGACATCTTGGCGTTTTTTATCTTTGGAGTTGTCCTCTTTCCGAATATGGAAGGGTTAGTGGACCTAGCAGCGATTGACGCTTTCCTCGCCTTTCATCATGGCAAGGAAAGCCCGGTCGTCGCCATTTTGGCCATGTATGACACGTTCAGCCGGGGATGTGAAAAGAGCAGCGCAAGAATTGTTTGTTGTGCACTGGCTCTCTATGTGTGGCTGGTTTCACACCTTTTTTCTCCAAGAAGGTAGGCCCGTCTATCCGCTACAAGGTCACCGCTCGTGCGTCGAAAAGGGAAAGGGTAATTGATTCATTGCACCAAGAGGCAACAATGTGGACGGACCGATTTGCTCTTACTTTGAACAGGAGTCAAGAACTTCCCCGATTGCTAGCCAAGGCCAAAGCAGTGGCGGACACCTACTCCGCCCCCGAGGAGATCCACGGACTTCTCAGCTATTGTCAGCATATGATAGACTTAATGGACCATATGATTGGAAACCGCTAGGAAGTTTGTATTGTCGCTCAGATCTTGACTAGTTATAACTTTTCGAATAAGATGAGTTTATCCCACGTTTTTACTCCAAAATTCAGTGCGAATCAAGTCACTCCCGCATTTTATCTCTAGCATGCATTGTATGTTGGTCTCGTCCTTTGTCACGGGAAGCCGGAAGGTCCATATCACCTTCTTAATTGTACACATGGGGCACTGCGCCCCCAAATGCGCAAGTAAGAAGAGATAATTTTCCGGGCTCTCGTGTCCGTAAAATGCATTCATATCATGCACCGCATAAGCATCTCTTCATAATATCATAATGAACATATCGTTCCTGCATTTGTCCGTTATCACATTCCCATTTTGCATGAGTCATTGCATCATCATATGCGTTCAACATACTTTTTGTTTGCTCATACATGATCCTTGTATTTTCCTCTACAAAACAAAAACAAAAAAAAAAGGGAAGTACGAAAATTCACGCTGCATTCTTAGTTGCATATATTCGGTACCATAAGCCAACCATGTTGGGATCATAAACCCATTTCACTCAAAACAAATGATTGAACATGGTACCTAATGCATGTTTAACTAAGAAAGGATGTTTCTTCGGGCCTCTCAATTTCATAATTACATTTTCCATGCATAGCTTAAAGTATGCCCGAGTCATTCATCCCTATGAGATGTTGGTTGAAGTATTGGCGATCAGAATTGCCATTCCTTGGATTACGGGGTTGAACCAAGCTCATGCTTTTACAAAAAGGTTCATCAAGTCAAGTTGAAATATGGAAGTAACCGTCTTGCAAAATTGGGGCAAAAGATGAATCGAGTCACATCACTGCTTCGTCTACTGCCAAACATATTTAGGATTGTTTATGTCCTTGTTACTTCCAGTTTCACCTTGACAAAGATGTCATGGACCATGTTGAAAATCTAAATTGATTCAACCCCATATCCTGCGTAAAAATTCGCAATACTTCAACTGTACATCATTCGCATACATCCATGCTTTTCATTGGTTGCATTGCTCATTGCATTCTTTCCTTGAAAAATAAAATAAAATAAAATAAAATGAACTTAATCATTGTTATCAAAAAGAAAAGG
>NW_021143649.1:0-16037 GCF_004193775.1 Glycine soja
GGAAGAGAGGGACCAGTCGCGAGCACATAGCATGGTTTTGAAAGAAGAGTTAGTTGCCTGTTCGAGGTCTAAAAGAAGCTTGTCTCAGCGTTTATGCGAAACGGAGACCAACATGCTAGCTATCATCGCCAAGTACCAAGAAGAGTTAGGTCTAGCCATGGCCCACGAGCATAGGATCGCGGACGAGTATGCCCAAGTATACGCGGAAAAAGAGGCTAGAGGAAGGGTGATCGACTCTTTACACCAAGAGGCAACCATGTGGATGGATCGGTTTGCTCTTACCTTGAACGGGAGTCAGGAACTTCCCCGATTGTTAGCCAAGGCCAAGGCGATGGCAGCACCTACTCCGCCCCCGAAGAAATTCATGGGCTTCTCGGCTATTGTCAGCATATGATAGACTTAATGGCCCACATAATTAGAAATCGCTAGGAAACTTGTATGGTCTCTCAGACCTTGACTAGATACCACTTTTTGAAATAAAATGAGTTGGTCCCATGTTTTCTACTCCAAAAAGCTTGTGCGAATCAAATCACTCCTGCATTTTATCTCTAGCATGCATTCTTTCTTTCTTTACCCACTCCTCACGTTTGGTTTTTTAGGGAAAAACACCATAACTAAACGCGCCACAAGGCATCCCTATCGCACCAGATCCAAATCTAGAACGATGGGTGATCAAGAGGAGACACAGGAACAGATGAAAGCCGGCATGTCGGCTCTGAAAGAACAGATGGCCTCCATGATGGAGGCCATGTTAGGAATGAGGCAGCTCATAGAGAAAAACACAGCCACCGCTGCCGCTGTCAGTTCGGCTGCCGAAGCTGACCCAACTCTCTTAGCAACTGCGCATCATCCTCCCTCAAACATAGTAGGACGGGGAAGGGACACACTGGGGCACGATGGCAACCCTCACCTGGGATACAATCGAGCGGCTTACCCTTATGGATTGCCGCCCAACTACTCACCACCCGTCTTGCAAGACGATGCGGGCCATATTGCTTCTCCCGTCCTTGAAAGAGAGCCTCCTCAACAGCCCGACGAGGCCCACAAAGACCCTCAAGGCTATGCTCGAAGGGACGTCGAGTTCTATCCCCCGATCCCCGAAGGGCCGGCACCCAGCATGTTGCCTCAACCCAACATCGCGACGCAACCAATAGTTTTGTCCACGGAAGGACCGCCCCCGACAACTGAAGAAAGGAGGAAGCTTGATCTCCTCGAGGAAAGATTGAGAGCCGTGGAAGGATTTGGGGACTATCCGTTCGCATACATGACGGATCTTTGCTTGGTACCCGATGTTGTTATTCCCCCGAAGTTCAAAGTGCCGGACTTCGACAAGTATAAAGGGACGACTTGTCCCAAAAACCATCTCAAGATGTACTGTCGCAAGATGGGCGCACACTCTAAGGATGAAAAGCTATTAATACACTTTTTTCAAGATAGCTTGGCCGGAGCCGCGGTAGTTTGGTACACTAATTTAGAAGCTTCCTGTATTCGTACTTGGAAGGATCTGATTACTGCCTTCTTAAGGCACTACCAGTATAATTCCGATATGGCTCCCGATCGCACTCAGCTGCAGAATATGTTCAAGAAAGAGGGTGAAACCATTAAAGAATACGCACAGCGGTGGAGAGACCTGGCGGCACAAGTAGCTCCTCCCATGGTTGAGAGAGAGATGATCACCATGATGGTAGACACTCTGCCGGTGTTCTACTATGAGAAGCTAGTAGGTTACATGCCGTCCAGCTTCGCGGACCTAGTGTTCGCCGGGGAAAAAATCGAGGTAGGGTTGAAAAGAGGAAAGTTCGATTACGTTTCCTCCACAAGTGCGAATGCCAAAAGAATCGGGGCAACAGGGGCAAAAAGGAAGGAAGGAGATGCCCATGCCGTCTCTTCAACGCCCGCATGGGTCAAGCCCCCGCAGACACCTCATGGTACCCATCAGTACGCACAACATCACCCGAGCTTCTCGGCTCATACCGGGAACGCCTCTAGTTCAGCACCTGTGCAGCCTAAGGCACCCACCCAGAGGGAAGCTCCCCAAGTTCCAACTCTGAACACAACTCGCCCGGCCGGTAATTCCAACGCAACAAGGAACTTCCCTCCGAGGCCATTTCAAGAATTCACCCCACTCCCAATGACATACGAGGACCTCTTGCCGTCCCTCATCGCCAACCATTTGGCCGTGGTAACTCCCGGAAAGGTCCTCCAACCCCCTTTCCCAAAGTGGTATGACCCTAACGCAACTTGCAAGTACCATGGGGGTGTCTCGGGGCATTCTGTTGAAAAATGCTTGGCCCTTAAATACAAGGTCCAACATTTGATAGATGCTGGATGGCTGACTTTCCAAGAGGATTGGCCCAATGTGAGATCCAACCCACTCACCAATCATGGAGGGGGAGCGGTTAACGCCATTGAATCCGATAGGCCGCACAGGTCTAAACCTTTAAAGGATGTGGCAACCCCTAGGAGGTTTATCTTTGAGGCCCTACAAAAAGGAGGTGTGATTCCTCATAGTGGGCGTAAGGAGGATTCCTGTTTACTGCATTCCGGCGAGCTGCATGACATGGAAACGTGTTTGGAAGTAGAGGAATTGTTACAGCGGATGATAGACCAAGGGCACAGCTTCGCAAAAACCCAGACACCCCTTAGCAGCTAAACCTGTTCCTTTCCCATACCAAAATAGCCACACAGTACCATGGAGATATACACCTCTGAGGGAGAAGGAAGAAGAAGCCACCGACGTCAGCTCGTTGTCGGCTAAAGTAACAAATATCACGGGACTGAGTGGTGTGACCCGTAGTGGTCATGTGTTCGCGCCTCCGGACCTACCAGTCCAACCCGCGGACGTCAAGGGAAAAGGAAAAGTGGGGGAGGAACAAGATGGCGAAGCACCCCACGCTTCGAATAAATATATTCCGGCAAAAGGCCTTCCAGAGAAAAAGGATGGTAAAAAGGAGGTGTCGCTAGAGGAAGCCAGCGAGTTCCTCCGTATAATTCAGCAGAGCGAATTCAAGGTTATCGAACAGCTCAACAAAACCCCGGCCAGGGTCTCGCTGTTGGAGTTACTCATGAGCTCCGAGCCTCATCGGGCTCTGCTAGTGAAGGTTTTGAACGAGGCCCACGTGGCCCAAGATATCTCGGTAGAAGGTTTCGGAGGGCTGGTCAATAATATCACTGCCAACAACTATCTCGCCTTCGCCGAAGAAGAAATCCCCGCCGAGGGGAGAGGGCATAATAAAACTTTGCACGTATCAGTCAAGTGTATGGACCATATCGTAGCCAAAGTGCTCATCGATAATGGTTCGAGTTTAAACGTGATGCCTAAAAGCACTTTGGAGAAATTACCATTCAATGTCTCCCACTTAAAGCCGAGTTCAATGGTGGTTCGTGCCTTCGACGACACCCGCCGAGAGGTTAGGGGAGAGATCGATCTCCCAGTACAGATAGGCCCTCACACCTGTCAAGTTACCTTCCAAATAATGGATATTAACCCCCCCTACAGCTGTCTGTTGGGGCGCCCGTGGATCCACTCAGTAGGAGTTGTTCCCTCAACACTCCACCAAAAGTTGAAATTCGTAGTGGAAGGGCATCTGGTCATCGTATCAGGCGAGGAAGACATCTTGGTGAGCTGCCCATCCTCTATGCCTTATGTGGAAGCCGCAGAGGAGTCATTAGAAACCGCTTTCCAGTCTTTTGAGGTGGTAAGCATTTCCTCCGTGGACTCCTTCTCTGGGCAAGCTTGCCTGTCTGATGCAGCAGTAATGATGGCCTGAGTTATGTTGGGGAACGGTTACGAACCCGGAATGGGTTTGGGCAAAGACAACGGCGGCATAACTAGCCTGATAAATGCCAAAGGAAATCGTGGGAAGTATGGTTTAGGCTATAAACCCACTCAGGCAGATATAAAGAGAAGCATCGCGAGAAGGAAGAGCGGTGGTCAAAGCTCGCGGTTGAGACAAGAAAGTGAAGGAAGTCCGCCCTGCCACATAAGTAGAAGCTTTATAAGCGCGGGTCTGGGAGACGAAGGTCAAGTGGTCGCAATATATGAAGATGATGTTCCGAGTACATTGGATTTGGTACGACCATGCCCTCCTGATTTCCAGCTGGGAAATTGGTGAGTGGAGGAACGCCCCGACATTTACGCAACGAGCATAATGTAAACCTTTACGGTTTTAAAAGCTCTATAGTTGGGCCTAGGCTTTAGAGTTTTTCCTTTTGTTAAGACTTTGTGTCTTTTGTTTTTGAATTTATAATACAAGGATCTTTCTTCATCTGTTCCTACGTCTCTACCCATTCTCATTCATTTGCATGTTTACTTCTTTATTTCTGAAACGGCAGATCCGATGACGAGTCCCCCGAAGGTACTAATACCTGGGACCCGCTTATCAACTTCGAGCAAGAAACGAATCAAATGGAAGATGAAGGGAACGAGGATGTGGGACTTCCCCCAGAATTAGAAAGGATGGTCGCCCATGAGGACCAAGAAATGGGGCCTCATCAAGAAGAAACAGAACTAGTAGACTTGGCAATTGGCAGTGGAAAAAGGGAAGTAAAGATAGGCACAGGTATTACCGCACCTATCCGTGAAGAATTAATAAACCTGCTAAGGGACTACCAAGACATCTTTGCTTGGTCATACCAAGATATGCCCGGTTTGAGTTCTGACATTGTACAGCACCGATTACCTCTAAATCCCGAGTGTTCCCCGGTAAAGCAGAAACTGAGAAGGATGAAGCCCAAAACATCCTTGAAGATAAAAGAAGAAGTGAAGAAGCAATTTGACGCTGGTTTTCTGGCCGTCGCTCGGTATCCAGAATGGGTTGCCAACATTGTACCGGTCCCTAAGAAAGATGGGAAAGTACGAATGTGTGTGGATTATCGGGACCTGAATCGGGCCAGTCCCAAGGACAATTTTCCTTTGCCACAACACGATATCCTCGTGGATAACACGGCCAATTTCGCTTTATTTTCCTTCATGGACGGTTTCTCCGGTTACAATCAGATAAAGATGGCGCCAGAGGATATGGAAAAGACTACCTTCGTCACCCTGTGGGGGACGTTCTGTTACAAGGTGATGTCCTTTGGACTCAAGAATGCCGGGGCAACTTATCAACGGGCCATGGTAGCTTTGTTCCATGATATGATGCATCAAGAGATCGAGGTCTACGTGGACGACATAATTGCTAAATCTAAATCCGAGGAAGAACACCTTGTCAACCTGCGGAAGCTGTTCGAAAGGCTTAAGAAATATCAATTAAGGTTGAACCCCGCCAAGTGTACCTTTGGGGTCAAATCTTGGAAATTGCTTGGTTTCATCGTGAGCCAGAAAGGAATAGAGGTAGACCCCGAAAAGGTGAAGGCTATCCTTGAGATGCCAGAACCCCGTACTGAGAGGCAAGTCCGGGGCTTCCTGGGACGCTTGAATTATATTGCCAGATTCATATCGCAGCTCACCGCCATTTGTGAGCCGTTGTTCAAACTCTTACGCAAAAACCAAACCGATCGCTGGAATGAGGATTGCCAAGAAGCTTTTGGAAGGATCAAGAAGTGTCTTATGAATCCCCGTGTGCTTATGCCACCAGTACCTGGAAGGCCTCTCATCTTGTACTGACAATCCTAGACGAGTCAATGGGGTGTATGCTGGGGCAACATGACGAATCCGGAAAGAAAGAGCGTGCTGTTTACTACCTAAGTAAGAAGTTCACGACCTGTGAAATGAACTACTCCTTGCTCAAAAGAACGTGTTGTGCTTTAGTATGGGCATCCCATCGCCTAAGGCAGTACATGCTAAGCCATACTACCTGGTTGATATGCAAGATGGACCCGGTTAAGTACATCTTTGAAAAGCCAGCTCTCACGGGACGAATCGCCCGGTGGCAAGTCCTGCTATCCGAGTTTGACATAGTCTACGTCACCCAAAAGGCGATAAAAAGGAAGCGCCTTAGCAGATTATTTGGCTCAACAACCTCTTAACGACTATCAGCCCATGCATCCTGAATTCCCGGATGAGGACATCATGGCCTTGTTTGAGGAAAAATTGGACGAAGATCGGGACAAATAGACCGTATGGTTTGACGGAGCGTCAAACATTCTAGGCCATGGCGTTGGGGCAGTATTGGTCTCTCCAGACAATCAATGTGTACCTTTCACAGCCAGGCTAGGATTCGACTGCACCAACAACATGGCCGAATATGAAGCATGTGCCCTAGCCGTCCAGGCAGCAATTGACTCCAATGTCAAACTACTCAAGGTGTACGGCGACTCAGCGTTGGTAATCCATCAGCTGAGAGGGGAATGGGAAACTAGAGATCCCAAGCTGATACCTTACAAAGCCTATATCAAAGAATTGACTAAGACCTTTGATGAGATCTCCTTCCATCATGTTCCCCGCGAGGAAAATCATATGGCGGATGCGCTTGCTACTTTGGCATCTATGTTCCAGCTCACGCCGCATGGGGATCTGCCCTACATTGAATTTTGGTGTCGTGGCAAACCCGCGCATTGTTGCCAAGTAGAAGAGGAACGGGACGGAAAGCCTTGGTATTTCGACATCAAGCGATATGTCGTAAGCAAAGAATACCCGCCAGAGATTGCCGACAATCATAAGAGGACATTGAGAAGGTTGGCCGCCGGTTTCTTCATGAGTGGGAGTATACTGTATAAGAGAAATCACGACATGACACTCCTGCGATGTGTGGATGCCAGGGAGGCAAATCACATGATCGAGGAAGTCCATGAGGGTTCGTTTGGAACGCACGCCAACGGGCATGCTATGGCCAGGAAGATCCTAAGAGCAGGTTATTACTGGCTTACCATTGAAAGTGATTGTTGTGTCCATGTGAGGAAATGCCACAAATGTCAAGCGTTCGCAGATAATGTCAATGCTCCACCACATCCTCTGAATGTCATGTCCGCCCCTTGGCCTTTCTCCATGTGGGGAATAGATGTCATCGGGGCCATTGAGCCCAAGGCCTCGAATGGTCATTGCTTCATCCTCGTAGCGATAGATTATTTTACCAAGTGGGTCGAGGCGGCCTCCTATACCAATGTCACGAGGGGTGTGGTGGTCAGGTTCATTAAGAAAGAGATCATCTGCCGATATGGTTTGCCAAGGAAGATTATCACGGACAACGGCACCAACCTGAATAACAAGATGATGGGGGAAATGTGCGAGGAGTTTAAAATCCAGCATCACAATTCCACACCCTACCGGCCAAAGATGAATGGAGCCGTGGAAGCAGCCAATAAGAATATCAAAAAGATTATCCAAAAGATGACCGTGTCATACAGAGATTGGCACGAAATCCTCCCATTCGCGTTACACGGTTACCGAACTTCAGTGCGAACGTCAACTGGGGCTACGCCGTTCTCATTGGTATATGGGATGGAGGCTGTGTTACCGTTTGAGGTAGAAGTCCCGTCATTAAGGATCTTGGCAGAATCTGGATTAAAGGAATCAGAGTGGGCCCAAACGCGCTATGACCAGCTCAACCTCATTGAGGGTAAGCGCTTAACAGCCATGAGTCATGGGCGCTTGTATCAGCAAAGAATGAAGAGTGCATTCGACAAGAAGGTACGCTTGCGCAAGTTCCATGAGGGAGACCTTGTGCTAAAGAAAATGTCCCATGCCGTCAAGGACAATCGAGGAAAATGGGCCCCAAACTACGAAGGGCCTTTTGTTGTGAAGAGGGCTTTTTCCGGAGGAGCCCTGGTGCTTACCAACATGGATGGCGAAGAGCTACCTTCGCCTGTGAATTCTGATGTCGTCAAGCGATATTATGCTTAGAATCTGGGGCAATTAAGGATGTCGCTGCATGTTCTTTATCTTTACGTTTTTTCTGGATTTCCCCTAGGGATTCCCCGTCTACTGTATCTCTCGTTACAATCTTTCAAAGAAATGAACGTGGATTCGAAGCTTTAGTCCTCACGTTGGTTTCAAACCTTGCGTTAATTTGTGATCACCTGAGCCCTTCTGCTCAGTTCATGGGATGCCCCAAGCGCTTAATTAAAATTGAACCTAAACCAACTTTCACTAAAAATTGCTGCATTTGAAAACATTCATGCATACACATACTCATGCATATTGTTGTGGTAAAACAGGGGCAGGATCATCTTGAGCTACCTTCTGGGGTGGGGACAAAACATGAGCAGCAGAAACCAACCAAGGTAAGACAACGACGCGGTCAGGATTAGCCATATCTGGTTGTTTATTACTTGCAGGTACTAAGGAACGGATGCAACTGGGGATGGGGTCACAGCCGACTGATCGTCGCCCCCTTCTCTGCGCTAAACAAGCAGAGAACGTCGCTGCAAGGTAGCCCCGTATCCTTTGTATTCGCAGTTTTCTTTTACTATTTGTTTGTTTTAAAAATAAGTAATCAACGCCTAATTCTAACTTAAGTAAGTTCAAGTTAGGCAAAACGCTAACCCATAAGGAAGGAGGGGACATGGTTAATGTTCCTCTCCAAAAAAAAAAAAAGAAAAAAAAGTGCAGGTTAGCTCGCCTGGGCGACCTGAGCTCGCCTGGGCGAGCTGAGCTCGCCTGGGAGAGCTGGTCGCCTGGGCGAGCAACCCCTGCACCAAAATATAAAAGTGACGAAAGGGGGGACGTTTTTGCATTCAAAAACTTCTTTTCCCCCCTTTCAAAAGCCATACCCACGGAATTTACGAGTTTGCACCCCTAGGATCTCTACTTTTTGCATTCTTCGATTCCGTTTTGCGTTTTTATTCATCACCAACAAGTAAGTGTTCCATCCTTAAGCTTTCTAGCTTTTCATTGGTGTATTTTGATCTCCTTTTGGTGCTCTAAATTGTGGGAATGTGCTCAAATATGGGGGCAATTTTGGTTTGTTTTCTTCCTTGATTGGGTTGAATTGGGGTTTGTATGAGATGGCCCTAGGCCTATAATGCATTTTGAAGCAATGGGACATGCCACATTGTCCCCGTTCTCTTGCTATTAATGCCTAAACGCGCGCCCACCAAGTGTTCGGTGAAATGCCTCAATGGCATTAGCGCGTGGTTTTCGTAGGGGAAACAACCCGTGGGGCATTTTGGTTTGCACATATTTTCTATTTTTTGGGACATGCATTCATTCCCGAAAAGGCTAGAGTAATTGCCCCACATATATCCTAGGCCTAGGAACCAAAGTTTTATGCAAAAGAACACAAGAGTGGGTGCATATTGGGTAAAGTTACCCTTTTTTGGCCGGCAATCAGCTATGAGCCACGTTACAATAATTTCCCTATGCCTAGATGTTTAGGAATTTTGCTCATCATAAATGTGTAGGTTTAGAATAGGTAGCAAAATACCTTTGGCAAGTTACACTTTGGGTGTGGTAGCAAAATACTTGGATGTATGTACATGTAATTTTTGGTAGTCAAAATGTCTCACAAAAAATATATATATGTTGCATGTTATGTAAAGAAAATACATTACAAAAAATACCTTTTAATTTGAATACAATTTTAATCAGCAAAAGGAAATATACTTGAATTTGCATGCGGCTTTAGTAGCAAAAACACTTGAATAAAGCATGAAATGTAGCACCTTATTGTGTAGGTAGCCAAGATTCATCACAAAGTTTGTATATGCATAGGTATTAGAAATGCCAGAAGGTGCACGTGTGCAATTTTTGGTAGCCAAGATGCTTTGAGTATGCATATATGTAAATTTAGCCAAGGAAGTACATATAAATAGTCTAGGTAACGAAGGTGCCTTGATTGTGCATGGGGGCGTTTTTCTTGGTTAGAAGAATATCTTGTGCGAGTGAATGTTCGTAAGGAAGTATGTGCATGAGTTTGCTCTAAATTTACATTGATGTTTGTGTTTATTGGAGGAGGTTGTATGCCATTTTTGTTTTAAGAGTAGCATTTCTTGGTAAAACTAACTTTCCAAATGTTTGCCTTCGCAAAAAATGGCCCCGAGGAAGCTTGCCTCAAAGAGGTCCAGGAAGGACAAGGCGGCCGAAGGAACTAGTTCCAGGAAGGACAGTCACCGCTTTAGGAGCGCCGTACACCAGCAGCGCTTCGAGGCCATCAAGGGATGGTCATTTCTCCGGGAGCGACGCGTCCAGCTCAGGGACGACGAGTATACGGATTTCCAGGAGGAGATAGGTCGCCGGCGATGGGCCTCACTAGTTACCCCCATGGCCAAGTTCGATCCAGAAATAGTCCTCGAATTTTATGCCAATGCTTGGCCAACAGAGGAGGGCGTGCGTGACATGAGGTCCTGGGTAAGGGGTCAGTGGATCCCATTTGATGCAGATGCTATCGGCCAGCTCCTGGGATATCCGTTGGTGCTGGAAGAGGGCCAGGAGTGTGAGTATGGCCAGAGGAGGAACCGATCTAATGGGTTCGATGAGGAGGCCATCGCCCAGCTGCTGTGTATACCGGGGCAGGATTTTGCCCGGACTGCTGCCGGAAGGCGGGTGCGGATCATGCGCACCAACATGACCACCCTGACTCAGATATGGATGACTTTGCTGCTCAGCAACATCCTGCTCACCGACCATAATTCCGACCTCCCCCTGCCGAAGTGTCAACTAGTGTACGCCATCCTGACGCGGATGAGCGTCCATGTGGCTCAGTTGATCGTTGATGCCATCTATATTTTTGCAGGTATGGCGCCTACTAGGCACCCTTTGGACTCAGATAAGTCCAACAGGGCCCTGGGATTTCCCGCGCTGATCACAGGACTCTGCCAGTCGTTCGGAGTTCCCGTGGCACCTGCCAAGGTGATTCGGCCGCCCATCACCCGGGCTTTTATTGAGAAGTACTGCACCTAGAGACAGGCTCAGGGGGATGCTCCACAGGCCGCGGGCGCGCCACCACCACCTCATCAGGCTGGCCCGGCTGGGTCATTTGACATGGAGCAGTATTTACGGCATTTGGTTCGCCAGCAGGCAGCCAACCACCGGGCACATGTGCAGACCCATGATTGTCTATACCAGATGAGCCTCAGCATGCAGAGCCAGGGCTTCGCTTCTTTTTCATGCCCTACTCCAGACCAGTTCAGGACAGAGGTCGCATGGCCCGGGGATTGGCCCGAGGCCCAAGCAGGAGAGGCGCCCCCGGAAGTTCCCGGCAATGGAGAGAAGGCCCACGAGGACGAGGAGATGGCCGATTTGCTTGACTTCTTGGGAGGGAGTGGAGCTACATGACTGGGAGATCCCCAGATTCATGTTTTCTTTCATATTTCTTTTATCATTTTTATGTTATGTTTTGACTTGAGAGACTAATGTTTGTTTTTGTTGTTTCGGTTGTCATTTGTACAACGCATACATTTTTGTTTGGATTGTTGCGTTAGTGTTTATATATCATTACTATCAATGATGTTTGAAATTCTGGAACCGTGTAGAGTTCTTCGTTTAGGAACATCGTCCAAAACAAAAATAAATAAAATAAACAAAAATCATGATAAAAATAAAAATAAGAAAATAAAAAAGGGAGGGCAAGTAAGAAAAAAGAGAGGAAAAAGAGAAGAAAAATAAGTTGTCTAGCTGAAAAACCAACATGCTTTTGAAAAGGGATGACTTCCAACTTTTCTTTGAAAAAAATCACTGATCATA
Organism: Glycine soja; assembly: GCF_004193775.1. Lineage (NCBI taxonomy): Eukaryota > Viridiplantae > Streptophyta > Magnoliopsida > Fabales > Fabaceae > Glycine > Glycine soja. The sequence continues at coordinate 11,564 of NW_021143649.1, forward strand.
ACTAGTTTTTGAAAAAATGTGTATACACCTGAAGGGTGAATGCTGTGAAAATTTTCCCGGACGCCCGAAATGGACTCGGATGAATGCACAAATGGATAAAAGAACATATTTTGGAAACATTGGGTTGATTTAAAATAGAGGAAATGAATCATGAGCCCTAGCATCACATGACCATAAAAATTTGACACTTGAGTGTCCGCATAGGTGCATGCATGACCAGTTTTGCATAAAATTGTGTCATGGAAATAATGTGGGGCATCCCTTTTATCCTTGAACCAAACCAACCCTGACATGTATCATGTCTAGCCATTCTACAAGTCTTGAGCCGAAATCCTGACTCACCATAAACCTTGACCCAGGGTGAGAATGTCAATCCTTACCCTCAGAAGCAAAAAAAGGAAAGAAGGAAAATTTCCAATCAAAGAGAAAGCAAAAAGAAAAGAAAGGAAAATTCCCAATCAAAGAGTGGGAGAAAGCGAAAAGAAAAGAAAGGAAATTCCCAATCAAAGATTGGGAGAAAGTAAAAAAAAAAAAAGAAGAGAGAAGAAAAAGGAAGGAAAGAAAGTTCTTGATCAAAGAAGCAGAAGAGATGTGCAGAAAGGTCTTTTGACTGGACAATATCTGAGCAATACAGAATTGTCACCAAATGAACGAAAAGAAGGAAAGGAAACCACGACCTAAAATGGTCTTCTCCCTTTTATTGACAACCAAAACCTTGTGCGCTAGCGACTTTTCGCCCCGCACTAAACCAAAACAGAAAAGGAAAAAAGCCAAAAAACACACAAAAGCTGAAAAACCCACCAAAAGAACCCATTCCCAAGGGAAGCCCTATTGATCCATGATCACGCATGTAATTTTTGATTTGATAGGAAATAATTTGCAAAGTCAAGTCATGACATATCTATGGTTCGAAATTAGGATGAAACACTTACCTGTGCGAGATTGATACACTTTGAGTGATTTTCTTCTATTTTCATCGAACCCGGTGTTTCCTCTAAATGGTCATTTAGAAACGAAATGGTAAACATCCAAAATCTCATTTGTGGTTATGAGAAAATTTCATCAGCAAATTCTCCTTCCCCGGTAGACACATTGTTTTTTTGTCTGAAAAGCATATGTTGATCTGATTAGTTGGAAGTTTTATCTCTTCACTAAAGCACGTTCGCATTTTAGCGAAGAAAAACATCGAGGCTATTTCTAGTCTCACAAGTTATCCAGAACTACGTAGGTCTGAGTTCCTCATTGGAGGATACGTAGGAGCAAGAGCCTCGCTTTTGTCAAACAACACCACCTTTTGTTGCCATGACCCAAGAGCTGGTAACCCGCGGAGACACCTTACAGTTATCCGCACCTCGTCATTCAATGACCCCAAGTGTGATTGATGAGCAGAGGCTAATGTGGTCATCTGCGCCCTTTCCGGAGATGTCAGCATTTTCCGGTGGAAGACTTTTCAAGTCTCACAAGTTATCTAGAACTACGTAGGTCTGAGTTCCTCATTGGAGGATACGTAGGAGCAAGAGCCTTGCTTTTGTCGGCCGCCCCACAAGATCTGTCATACTGACCCTGAGGTCATGTGACATGCGGAGACAAAATTTGGTCATTCCGCACCCCTTTGCCATTCAGACACAGTCGTGTCCGATGGCACGCAGAGATAAATTATGGTCATTCTGCACCCTTTTGTCATCCAGAGGCGGCGGGCCCGATGACATGCGGAGACAAAATTTGGTCATTCCGCACCCCTTTGCCATTCAGACACAGTCGTGTCCGATGGCACACAGAGACAAATTATGGTCATTCTGCACCCTTTTGTCATCCAGAGGCGGTGGGCCCGATGACATGCGGAGACAAAATTTGGTCATTTCGCACCCCTTTTGCCATTCAGACACAGTCGTGTCCGATGGCACGTAGAGACAAATTATGGTCATTCTGCACCCTTTTGTCATCAAGAGGCGGCGGGCCCGATGACATGCGGAGACAAAATTTGGTCATTCCGCACCCCTTTGCCATTCAAACACAGTCGTGTCCGATGGCACGCAGAGACAAATTATGGTCATTCTGCACCCTTTTGTCATCCAGAGGCGGCGGGCCCGATGACATGCGGAGACAAAATTTGGTCATTCCGCACCCCTTTTCCATTCAGACACAGTCGTGTCCGATGGCACGCAGAGACAAATTATGGTCATTCTGCACCCTTTTGTCATCCAGAGCCGGTGGGGCCCGATGACATGCGGAGACAAAATTTGGTCATTCCGCACCCCTTTGCCATTCAGACACAGTCGTGTCCGATGGCACGCAGAGACAAATTATGGTCATTCTGCACCCTTCGTCAATCGCGGCCGACAAGCCCGTTGCAACGCGGAGATTTACATCATCTTCCGCACTCACAAGATCTGTCATACTGACTTTTGAGTCACTCTGACGGGCGGAAATACCCGAGTGGTTATCCGTATAAACATTCTTTTGCTATCTGTAAGACAGAACGCTTGATAGCAGGCAGAGACTGACACCGTCTTTTGCACCTTTTGTTCCCCCGGGAACAACAAGTCATTTGCATGCGGAAATTTTATGGTCACCCGCGACTCTCGTCAACCGAGAGGAACGAAATTAGTGTCTTATCTTTACTTTCCTTTTATCTCCAATAAAAGACAAGTAAAGAAGGGCAACTGTCATACCCTAATTTCGTCCAGGGACCTTTGCTTGATGACATGCGACTTTTGTTTGGTCCTTGTAAGGTGCTTGGCACCCATCATTAGGCAATTTGTGAAATTCCGGGACATGCCGAAAAACAAAAGAAAATATTGATGCACAATCCGTAAGGTTCCGTGACACACCGGAAATCAAATGGAAGCATCGTTGCACAATTAGTGGGGTTCCGTAACATTCCGTAAGTCAAAAAGGGGATGATTATGCAATCCACAAGGTTCCGTAACATTACGGAAAGAAAACAAGTATCGTTACGAAATTCGTAAGTTTCCGTAACTTTACGAAAAAAGAATCACCAAAAAAAGGCAGGGGGTGTACTTAGTAAAAATGGGGGTGCAAATAGCAACCAGGCCCACTTGGGCCCTCCAGAAGATTCCTCCAGAAGGCTGTTGCTTCTGGAGGAAGCAACCCTGCTCGCCTGGGCGAGCTGGGTGGCAAGCATCTCCCTTATTTTGCTATAAATAGGGGAGGAAGTGAAGAAGAAAAGGGTTCAGCCCCTTAGGCACTTCTCTCTCTTTCGAATTTGCTTGGGAAAATTGTTTCCGTGAAGAAAGTCTAAGCCGAGGCGCTTCCGAAACGTTTCCGTAACGTTTCCGTAAGGAATTTCGCGAAGGTTTCAACCATTCTTCGACGTTCTTCATTCGTTCTTCATCGTTCTTCGATCTTCAACGGGTAAGTACCTCGAACCAAGCTTTTCGATTCATTCTATGTACCCGTGGTGGTCCACATTGTGTTTCGTGTATTTTTATTCTCGTTTCATTTACTTTTTATACCCCCTTTTGACATGCTTAAGCCGTTTTATTTAAGTCATTTCTCGCTTAAACTAAAAATAAAATAAATTTCCACCGATCGTTTGAATTGTATTATCCGTTAACTTCGGTTAAAATGAATTCTGACCGTTCGGTCGTGCTGTAACCACGTTGGAAATAAAAAAAAGAGGTAAAATAATAATATAATAATCAAAAAACGTCTTTTAGTAAAATAAAACGGAAAATCAATCGGACGTTTTCTCTTTGGGATTTCTCATTCTTAATTGAATTGACTAATAACTAAAGTGAAACTAAGGCTAAAATCAACTCGCTTAGTCAAGCTCGTCCATAAAAAATAGGTTTTTGAAGTTTGTCATTTCAATTTCTTACTAAGTAAATGGATCGATTTCAAGGTCCAATGCCTTAAAATGATCACCTTTTAAGTAAAAAGAATCACTTGATAAAAAAGAACTACGTAGGTCTGATTTCCTCATCGCAATTGAGGAATACGTAGGAGCGAAGGGAAACACCCTTGTCGACCACAAAAAGAGAAAAATATAAAAAAGGGTATAAAGGATATAAAGACATAAAAAGGGAACATAAAAAATCAAAGTCATGTTTGCACATTCGATTAAAGGCTGCCGTCCCTTGGGACGGACGTGTGGGGTGCTAATACCTTCCCCGTGCGTAAATACAACTCCCGAACCTTTCACTTAAAAGTTCGTAGATCGCGTCTTTTCCAGTTTTCCCGACGTTTTCCTCAAATAAACGTTGGTGGCGACTCCGCGCGTATTCCTTTCGTGGAACACGCATCCCGCGAGTCTCGCGTCGCCCTCCCGCCGAAGGGTAGGTTGCGACAGGGCATCTCAATCTCATAATTACATTTTGCATGCATAGCATGCGTATTCCCGAGTCTTTCATCCCCATGAAATGTTGTTGAAGTATTGGCGATCAAAATTGTCATTCCCTGGGTTATGGGGTTGAACCAAGCTCGTGCTTTTACGAAAAGGTTCATTGAGTCA